>NC_133329.1:394093627-394393627 GCF_042186555.1 Aquarana catesbeiana
GTGGCACTAATATGCAGCACTGATGACGCGTGGACTGTTTCAGTATTGTTTTTATTTTATTTTTACAATTAGTTTTTTTAATTATTTTCTGCAATTCATTTTTTTTTTTTTGAGTGGAGTGGACGGTGTCAGTGTGTTTTTTATTTATTTTTTTATTATTTTTACAATTTAACCTTTTAAAAAAAAAAAAATTGTCATGTGACAGTGGCACGAATATGCATCACTGATGACGTGTGGACTGTGTCAGTAGTTTTTATTATATTTTTAATTCTTTTTACAATTTTATTTTTTACAATTGAATTTTTTTACAATGCTTTATTTTTTTTGGGGTGGGAGGGGGACAGTGTATGGTGTCAGTGTGGGGTTTTTTTTTATTATTATTATTTTTACAATTTAACATTTTCAATATTTATGTATTACAATGTGTTTTTTTTTTTTTTTTTTATTAGCCCTGTTGGGGGGTGACTTTGGTGAGCTATCAGGCATCTTAACAGACCCCTGACATCTCCCTTTTGAGACAGGAAAAGGGATTGAGGACACAGATTCCTTTCTCTGCAGCCTCAGCTGCACTAAAAGATGAATGGACAGGAGACAGAGGCTCCTCTCCATTCATTCATAAACGAAGCATCGTAAACACAGTTCACGATGCCTCATTTATGAATGGATAGTCAGTGATCACTGACTCTGTTCATTCGGAAAAGGAAGGAGCCGGTAAATGACAGATTTACCGGCTCCTTCCTCCGCTCTCCATTCTGACAGATCGAGGCCAGAGGGGGACCAAGGGAGCATGAAGGTGGACTACAGGAGGACACAGGGGACAACCAGGGGTGATCGGTGCGGTGGTGGGGAAGTTACAATCACTGATCTCCCTGTATAGATTTCAATAAAGCAGCTGAAATCCGTGGTAGGGAGAGGAGGAGAAGCGGCTGTCAGCTGCTTTATTGAAATCTGAGTAACTCCCCCCACCTCCGTACCGATCACCCATGACTGTCCAGGTATCGGATCAAGCATCGGAGCATTTGCCTGAGTACAAGTACTCGGGCAAATGCCGGAATTGGCACTGATACTACTAGTATCGGTATTGGTGCAACCCTAATGAAATTATTTTTTAAAAATCCGATTTTTTTTTTTTTTTATCATTGATTTTTATCCACCCTGTATGAGACTATAAAGCAAGCAAAATTTCATTGATATTCATGTGAAAAGGGGGGGGGGGTTCCTGGGAGAAGGAGCACCTGGTCACATGCTCTGTTATTGACTGGCCTCTCCTTCTATCGCAGGAAGTATTCTGCAACATTATGCAGAGAACACTCTCTGTAGGATATTGCAGGCTCCATGCTGCAGCTTGTATTTCATAGTTAAAAATCAAAAAAAAAAAAATCAGCACAAGAGGCATAATTTACCAGTCCAGTAGGATGATTCCTCGGTGGTTAGTAGTAATTCTCCTCTGTTCTGCCTCCCCCTTACCCACCACCTTAATCTTCTGGTGCAGCGAGGGGTTAATACAACTAAAGGACTGTCTCAAACTCTCATCGAGAGAGGCTGACTATGCCCGTTCTTTCCTCCCAACTCCTTCAGTCATTGAAGCTGCACTAAAGGCTTCTGTGAATGGAACGCGATCTATGAATGGAGAGGGCGAAGCTTTCAATCATCCACCCATCCTCTATCGTAGATCTATTTCCACTCATGGAAGATGTAGTATGGCTTCTGTTAATGGCGTAGCTGGCGGAAAGGGTGGCGGTAGTCGGCCTCTCTTGATGAGCCCCTGTGACAGTCCTTGGATTGGTCACTTGGTCCTCGGTTGGATTAACTACTGCCGCATCAAAAGATTACAGCGGTGGGGGGTGAAGAGGGGGCAGGACAGAGGAAAATGACTACTAACAGCAGAGGAATCAACACAAGGGACACATCCTATTCACTGTAAGTTATGTCCCTTGTGCTGATTTTTTTCAGTGTTGATCCTTTCGCAGCGCTCTTGTGTTCTGCCAGTGGAAGCCTTTCCTGCTGGCAGAACACAATGATTAGTGTTGCCAGCTATAGCCGGCTGGCACTAATCATTCAGGAAAAACCTGACAGGCTGATTGATGGATCAACTTGTGTACAACCAGGCAGGGCCAGCTTTAGCACAGGGCAAAAGGGGCAAGCTGCCCTGGGCCCTGTCATTGTTGTGGGGCCCAAAGCAGGGTGAGCTGCCCCTTGAGCCTGCACTGCTGCTGACAGTGTCATTCCCCGCCTTGCAGCACGTGTAAACGAAGGGGCGGGGCACTGGTGACATCAGTGCCCATCTATTGACACATGCCCACATATTTAGCCAATAACATTGACTGACTAAATCTGAACATGTATCCATAGAATGGCACTGATGTCACCAGCATCCCTCCTCTTTGTTGCGGGGTGGCGAATGACGGGTCCCCCAACTGGTTGGGGTGAAAAAAAGCACAACTTGGAAGTTTGGATAGAAATGCCGCGAGCTCATCTCTACTTGTAATTAAGATGTTGTATTTAATCAAATAATTTTTTCTAGATAAAGAGGCTAATGTTGGCTCTGGACTGGCAATCAACGTAAGAGGCGTGGAAAAGTAGCAGAGGCGGGGACTCCGGGGGTGACAGTGACGGGGAAAATGAATGCGATTCTGTTATCAAAAAAATAAAAAGAACCCGGAGCTCCCATAATGACAAGGAGACGGCCTTCACAGGTACAGTACCTCTGACACTGCAGAGGGGGGGGGGGGGGGCTATGAAAATGATAAACCAGGGATATGCAATTAGCAGACCTCCAGCTGTTGCAGAACTACAAGTCCCATGGGGCATAGCAAGACTCTGATAGTCACAAGCATGACACCCGGAGGAATGATGGGACTTGTAGTTTTGCAACAGCTGGAGGTCCGCTAATTGCACATCCCTTTATCTTGGGGGTTATCACATCCTTTCTTGATAACTAAAGCTGATGATCGATCTGCTTATATCTATTGTCATTACATACATTATTTGAGACCCAGTGATGTCATCATGGGTATCTGTGCTTCTCTATGTAATGCAGGTGGATCGTGGAGTGCTGGCATGGTTATGTGATTTTTTTTTTTTTTTCAATTTTATTTTTATTTTTTTCCAGCAAACAATGTGCAGCACCATTTTTTCATTACTCCTCTCAAGAGCCCCCAGTCTTAGGGTCCTTTCATACTGAGGCGGGGGCGTTGTCGGCGGTAAAGCGCCGCTATTGTAAGCGGCGCTTTACCGTCAGTATGCGGCCGCTAGCGGGGGGTTTTACCCCCCTGCTAGCGGCCGAGAAAGGGTTAAAACCACCGCAAAGCGCCTCTGCAGAGGCGCTTTGCCGGCGGTATAGCCGCGCCGTCCCGTTGATTTCAATGGGTCAGGAGCGGTGAAGGAGCGGTATACACTCCGCTCCTTCACCGCTCGAAGATGCTGCTGGCAGGACTTTTTTTACCGTCCTGCCCAGCGCATCACTCCAGTGTGAAAGCCCTCGGGGCTTTCACACTGGAATTAAAGCAGCGGCACTTCGGGTCGATTTGCAGGCGCTATTATTAGCGCAATAGCGCCTGCAAACCGCCCCAGTGAGAAAGAACCCTAAATGCAAGCAGTGGGATGGCTTTTGGGAGGAATTGTGCAAAAAAAAAACAAAATGTCTTGTTGGGTGGGTGTCAGTCTGTAGGAGGTGGGCAGTACTAGTCTGGCTGTATTTGCATGCCAACTACCCTAGCCACTTGCTGACCGCCACACGCCGATGCACTTCCTAAGTTTGGCGACGGATATCGTTGTTATGGCAGCAGCTAGCTGCCATAACCCCGGTATCCCCGTATTCGTGCGGCGGTCGGCTTTCAGATAAAAGTGGTCTCTGCGGCGGATTCGCCGCAAGATCACTTTTATCGGTGGCGGGAGAGGGCCCCCCCCTGCGCCGCCTGCGATCTGCTTACCGGAGCCGTCAGTAGCGGGTGGAGGCGATAGCGTCTGCCCCCTTCTTGTGCCTGGAGACGAGTGAGGGGAAGATGGCGCCCACTCATCTCCATGACACTGCAGGGCGGAAGGCGACGTCAAATCGTCACTTCCGCCCATACGTCTTGAAGGCACATTTTTTTAAATGACTTTTTTTTTTTATTGCATTTAAGTGTAAATATGAGATCTGAGGTCTTTGTGACCCCAGGTCTCATATTTAAGAGGACCTGTCATGCTTTTTTCTATTACAAGGGGATGTTTACATTCCTTGTAATAGGAATAAAAGTGACGCAATTTTTTTGTTTTTTTTCAAACAGTGTAAAAATAAATAAAATCATGTAAAATAAAGAAGAAAAAAAAAAAATTTTTTTTAAAGCCCCCCCCCCCCCCCCCCCCCCCCCGTCCCGACGAGCTCATACGTGAGTAGCACCCGCATATGAAAACGGTGGTCAAACCTCACATGTGAGGTATCGCCGCGATCGTTAGAGCGAGAGCAATAATTCTAGCCCTAGACCTCCTTTGTAACACAAAACATGCAACCTGTAGAATTTTTTAAACGTCGCCTATGGAGATTTTTGAGGGTAAAAGCTTGACGCCAGTCCACGAGCGGGGCGCAATTTTAAAGCGTGACATGTTGAGTATCAATTTACTTGGCGTAACATTATCTTTCACAATATAAAAAAAAAATTGGGCTAACTTTACTGTTGTCTTATTTAAAATACGGGTGTGAAAAAAATGTATTGCAATGACCACCATTTTATTTTCTAGGGTGTTAGAAAAAAAACAATATATAATGTTTGGGGGTTTTAAGTAATTTTCTAGCAAAAAAACCTCTTTTAAACATGTAAAACACCTAAATTCCAAAACGAGGCTGGTCTTTAAGCGGCTAGGCAATGTCCACATGTGATTGCTGAGCTTCCATGATTGAAAGAGATAAAATCCAGTGAATGAAAGGGGTGGGTCGGGGATAGTCAGGCTAGGGAGGAAAAGAGTTGTATGATACTGGACATCCTCCAGCCAGGAAATAAGACAGGCTCTATCTGACTTGCTGCCGTTTCTAATGCACATTGTGAGAAGTGTGCAGTGAAATCGGAGGAAGCCATTTCTGTAAAAGGGAGGAGCCGGTACAACTGTGCAAAACTGAAGGGAAGGTCTGGAGCACTAAAAGATGAATGAATTAATTTTTCACTTTTTCTCCCTTCTGTCTTTTTTTTTTTTTTAATTTTTTATTTATTTTTATTTTTTATCTAATCATTAAAAGGATATCTAAGCATTAGGCCCCTTTCACACGGGGGGACCCGTTCAGGTTCGCCTGCCAGTTTTTTTAGGCAGACCTGAATGGACGCTCCATACACCTCTACGAGCGACGGATGTCAGAGGAGACATGTCCGCTGACACCCGACCCGCTCCGATCCGCTAAAGTGTGACGAAGGAAACCTATTTTTCCATCCGTCTGCGGAAACCGCGCAAATTGTCAGTTAACCACTTCAGCCCCGGGAAGATTTGGCCGCTGAATGACCAGGCCATTTTTTGCGATTTGGCACTGCGTCGCTTTAACTGACAAATTGCGCGGTCGTGCCACTGGCACCCAAACAAAATTGACGTTTTTTTTTTTCCCACAAATAGAGCTTTCTTTTGGTGGTATTTGATCACCTCTTCGGTTTTTATTGTTTGCGCTATAAACAAAAAAACAGCGACAATTTAAAAAAAAAAAAAAAAGCAATATTTTTTACTTTTTGCTATAATAAAAATCCCCAAAAATTATATAAAAAACTAATTTTTTTCCTCAGTTTGGGCCGATTTATGTATTCTTCAACATATTTTTGGTAAAAAAAAATCGCAATAATTGTATATTGATTGGTTTGTGCAAAAAGTTATATCGTCTACAAAATAGAGGATAGTTTTATGGCATTTTTATTATTATTTTTTAATAGTAATGGCAGCGATCTGCGATTTTTTTTTAATCGTGACTGTGACATTATGGCGGACATATCGGACACTTTTGACACTATTTTGGGACCATTGACATTTATACAGCAATCCAGTGCTATAAAAATGCACTGATTACTGTGTAAATGACACTGGCAGGGAAGGGGTTAACCACTAGGGGTCAAGGAAGGGGTTAAGTGTGTCCTAGGGAGTGATTCTAACTGGGGGGGTGGGCTACCTAGGATATGACAGCGATCACTGCTCCCGAAGTCATTACACAAGGCAGAATGGGGAAATGCCTTGTTTACAAAGGCACCTCCCCGTTCTACCTCTCCATACCGCAATCGCGGGCCGCTGGAGAACATTGAGTTCCCGGGACCCGTGGGCACGCTCGTGCGGCACGTGAGCACCCGAAAGTGACGTAACTGTATGCCCATTTGCCTGCCTGTGCCATTCTGCCAACGTACATCTGTGTGCAGCGGTCAGCAAGCGGTTAAAGTAACGCAGTGCTGTATCGTAAAAAAAAAAAAAAAAAATGGCCTGGTCAGGAAGGGGGGTAAACCTTCTGGGGCTGAAACGGTTAAGCTTCAAGCAGAACACCAGGCAAAACTTATAGAGGTTACAGAGTGCAGCTGTTGATGGTAGCCAATCAGCTTCTAACTTCAGCTTGTTCAATTAAAGAGGAAATGCAGTCTGCTCACATAATTTGTAATAAAAAATAATCTTGGCCATTCTGAAGCTTCCCTCCAACCACTTTGCATATTATTCCTTATATACTGTGATTCTGTACTTTCCAAATATGCTGCAGAAATCTCTCTCCACTGAGTCTGGCTGCAGCCATTATAACTGTGGGCAGCTGAAGCTACTGCCTGTTCACTTCCTGGATTTACACAGAGGCACACCTCCAGCTCTGCAGCTCTCATTGGCCCTCTTATGACTCACCCCCCCCCCCCCCCCCCCCCCTCCCTTCCTGGCAAACTTTCGTGAGAGTGACAGAGAGAGCTGTGCATGATTTCATAAGCCTAGGCCAATGACCAGACAAGAAACAGGAAGTGGGCTGTATAAGGGATTTACTGGCAGAAAAAACATGTTTTACTATCCAAAGTTAAAACAACAACATGGGCGGAAGATTTAATAGATGGAAAGATGAAAAAAAATGACTGAAGGTCCACTTTAAGCTTTGACAAAAATCCTGAAAGCCGATTGGCTATCATGCACAGCTGCACCATGTTTTACGCTCTCCAGTAGGATTCCCCCATATTGTCCAAATACTAGAGATGTGTGTATTACAAATGAATGGGCTGCCTTGACACGTGGTAACACTATCCCTTTCATGACTAAGCCTATTTTTGACATTTGGTGTTTACAAGATAAAATCCGTATTTTTTGCTAGAAAATTACTTAGAGCCCCCAAACATTATAAATATTTTTTTAGCAGAGAATCTAGAGAATAAAATGGCGATTGTTGCAATATTTTTTATCACACGGTACTTGTGCAGCAGTGTTTTAAACGCAACTTTTTGGGAAAAGGGACACTTTCATGAATTTTTAAAAAACCAAACCGTAAAGTTAGCCCAATTTTTTTTGTATAATGTGAAAGATGATGTTACGCCGAGTAAATATATACCAGACATGTCACGCTTTATAATTGCACGCACTCCTGGAATGGCGGCAAACTACAGTATCTAAAAATCTCCATAGGCGACACTTTAAAATTTTTTTACGGTTACCAGGTTAGAGTTACAGAGGAGGTCTAGTGCTAGAATTATTGCTCTCGCTCTGACGATCACGGCGATACCTCACATGTGTGATTTGAACACTGTTTACATATGCGGGCGCGACTTCCGTATGCGTTTTCTTTGCTGCGTGAGCTCGCGGGGACAGGGGCGCTTTAAAAAAATATATTTTTTTTTTTCTTATTTATTTTATTTATTTTTATTTTTAGAAATTGTGTTTAAAAAAAAAAAAATTTTGATCACTTGTAAACATCCCTTGTGACAGTAATAGGTGGTGACAGGTACTCTTTATGGAGGGCTCGGGGTCTAAAAGACCCCCCCGATCCCTCCTTTGCACTTCAAAGTATTCAGATCGCCGAAAACGGCGATTCTGAATACTGTATTTTTTTTTTTTTTTTTTAAACCGGCGCCATTGGCAACCGAGTAAACGGGAAGTGACGCCATGACGTCGCTTCCGCGTTTACAATTAGGAGGCTGGAACGAAGCCGCTCACGGCTTCGTTTCAGACTGTCAGCAGCCGACGGAGGCGGCGGATTGGTGATCGGGCCTCCTGGTGGATGGGAGGCCTGGTAAGAGCGGTGGGAAGGGGGGATGTCCCCTCCCGCTCCTCCGGTATAACAGCCAAGCGGCTTTTAGCCGCATCAGTTATTATACTTGGATAGCCGGGCATCATCCCGGTATAACCCCCGAAAGCCGAGTACGCACAACTGTGTACGCTCGGCGGGAAGGGGCTATACTACATTAAATGCATCGCGATATTGTAAATGAGCCCTATATATTGGGGCCAAAGTGAAATGGTAAATTTTGATAGAACTCCTGCTGATGTGTATTTTATTTTCCAACCTATAGGAGATGTGGAGAATGGTGAAGAGCACCTGTTTAAGACCCACATGTGCCCCGAATGTAAACGCTGCTTTAAGAAGAGGACTCACTTGGCTGACCACCTCCACCTGCACTTCCCTGACCCGAACCTGCAGTGCCCGAACTGCCGCAAGTTCTTCACCAGCCGCAGTAAGCTAAAGATCCACATGATGAGAGAGGCGGGTGAAAAGGCTCATCGCTGCCCGCTGTGTGACTACAGCTCCGTGGAAAAGAACGCCCTGAATCGCCACATGGCGAGCATTCACGAGGGGGTGTCCAACTTTTATACGGACACCTACTCCTGCCCAGTGTGCCGGGAGACCTTTAAACTGAGCCAGGCTCTGAAGGATCACATGAAGGGACACAAAGCCGAGCAGACGTTGCTCTTTTGCTTTGACCCCGGATGCGATCAGGCTTTGTCTGACCGCAAGGAGTACCTGCGGCATATGAAGGAGTCTCACGGTATCCAGGCTGTGGAATGCAGGTACCATGCCTGCACTATGCTCTTCAAGTCCCGCGAGGAGATGGAGGAGCACCGCAAGAACCATTACGCCTTTCACTGCCAAGAATGCGACTTTGTCTGTTCCAACAAACACACCTTCCGCAAGCACAGGAAACGCGGGCACCCGGGCAAAGAAGAGCTGGTGTGCCGCTTCTGTCCTTATAAGAGCTTTAACCCAGTTGAATATACAGACCACGTAGGCAAGATGCATGCCAATGAGAAGATCCACCGCTGTGGGGAGTGTGATTTTGCAACGGCGCACAAGAGGGTACTGATACGACACAAGTTATTACACACAGGTAACGACACACACAGGAGTTTGTTACGACGGATCATTTTGCAAGCCTAATGGTATATATTTCTTCTGTTACATAGTAGGTGAGGTCGAAAAAAGACACAAGTCCAACCTATGTGTGTGATTATATGTCAGTATTACATTGTATATCCCTGTATGTTGTGGTCATTCAGGTGCTTATCTAATAGTTTCTTGAAACTATCGATGCTCCCCGCTGAGACCACCGCCTGTGGAAGGGTATTCCACATCCTTGCCGCTCTTACGGTAAAGAACCCTCTGCATAGTTTAAGGTTAAACCTCTTTTCTTCTAATTTTAATGAGTGGCCATGAGTCTTGTTAAACTCCCTTCCGCGAAAAAGTTTTATCCCTATTGTGGGGTCACCAGTATGGTATTTGTATATATCCTGTGGGTATACATATATAGTGACTTGAAAAAGTATTTATAGCCCTTGACATTTTTCCACATTTTGTCATGTTGCAACCAAAAAGGTAAATGTATTTTATTGGGATTTTATGTCATAGACCAACACAAAGTGGCACATAATTGTGAAGTGGAAGGAAAATTAGAATTTTTTTTTTCATTTTTTTACAGATAAATATGTGAAAAGTGTGGGTTACATTTGTATTCAGCCCCCTTTACTCTGATACCCCTAACTAAAATCTAGTGGAACCAATTGCCTTCAGAAGTCACCTAATTAGTAAATATAGTCCACCTGTGTGTAATTTAATTTCAGTATAAATACAGCTGTTCTGTGAAGCCCTCGGAGGTTTATTACAGAAACTCAGTGAACAAAAAGAATCATGAAGGCCAAGGAACACACCAAACAGGTCAGGGATAAAGTTGTGGAGAAGTATAAAGCAGGGTTAGGTTATAAAAAAATATCCCAAGCTTTGAACATCTCACAGAGCTCTGTTCAATCCATCATCAGAAAATGGAAAGAGTATGGACAACTGCAAACCTACCAAGACATGGCCGTCCACCTAAACTGACCAGCCGGGCAAGGAGAACATTCATCAGAGAAGCAGCCAAGAGGTCCATGGTAACTCTGGAGGAGCTACAGAGATCCACAGCTCAGGTGGGAGAATCTGTCCACAGGACAACTATTAGTCGTGTTCTCCACAAATCTGACCTTTATGGAAGAGTGACAAGAAGAAAGACATTGGTGAAAGAAAGTCATAAGAAGTCCTGTTTGCAGTTTGTGAGAAGCCATGTGGGGGACACAGCAAACATGTGGAAGAAGGTGCTGTGGTCAGATGAGACCAAAATTGAACTTTTTGGCCTAAAAGCAAAACACTATGTGTGGCGGAAAACTAACACTGCACATCACCCTGAACACACCATCCCCACTGTGAAACATGGTGGTGGCAGCATCATGTTGTAGGGATGCATTTCTTCAGCAGGGACAGGGAAGCTGGTCAGATGATGGGAAGATGGATGGAGCCAAATACAGGGCAATCTTAAAAGAAAACCTGTTATGCCCCGTACACACGGTCGGACATTGATCAGACATTCAGACAACAAAATCCATGGATTTTTTCTGACGGATGTTGGCTCAAACTTGTCTTGCATACACACAGTCACACAAAGTTATCGGAAAATCCGATCGTTCTGAACGTGGTGATGTAAAACACGTACGTCGGGACTATACATGGGGCAGTAGCCAATACCTTTCGTCTCTTAATTTATTCTGAGCATGCGTGTCGGATTTGTGTACACACGATCGGAATTTCCGACAACGGATTATGTTGTCGGAAAATTTTATAGCCTGCTCTCAAACTTTGTGTGTCGGAAATTCCTATGGAAAATGTGTGATGGAGCCCCCACACACAATCGGAATTTCAGACAACAAGGTCCTATCACACATTTTCCATCGGAAAATCCTTTCGTGTGTACAGGACATTAGTGTCTGCAAAAGACTTGAGACTGGGGTGGAGGTTCACCTTCCAGCAGGACAACGACCCTAAATATACAGCCAGAGCTACAATGGAATGGTTTAGATCGGGGTGCCCAACCTTTTTGAAGAGCGAGGGCCACTTAAGCGACTTGGTAATCGGTCGGAGGCCACAATATGGGCCCTCCGATCCACCCATACAGAAGGGGACAGATACCCTTCTGTTTTTTTTTTTGTTTGTTTTTTTTTTAGCCGATCGGGTTGGAGGTAGGCGGGTGTAAATGGACACAAGTCTGTTCACATCTGCTGCTTCATAGAGGTGAATAGAGGGTCCAATTGGGTCAAACTGATCGTGTGAAAGGGGCCGAAGGCTGCTTTCACACTGATGCGCTGTGGTTTACCCACACCGCGGGTCCAGCGCAGCGCACCTGTGGCTTTCCAGCGAGTTAGCTGCTCTTTGCCATAGACTTCTATTATATCCTACAGGTGTGGTGCACAGAGTGCATTTGGTATCACTCCGCTTGTGAAAAGAGCCAGCGCTACACAAGAAGCATCAGCTTATGTGGCTCTGCTGCGCAGCCGCTTTCTTCCTCTACCGCCATCTTCATTCACAACACTGATGCTCTGGGATGGCGGGTTGGTGATCTGGGCTTGCCAACCCACCATCCCAGAGAAGGAGTTCGTGGGCCACATCAGAAGGCTCTGCGGGCCACTAGTTGGGCATCCCTGGTTTAGATCAAAGCATATTCATGTGTTAGAATGGCCCAGTCAAAGTCCAGACCTAAATCCAACTGAGAATTTGTGGCAAGACTTGAAAATTGCTGTTCACAGACGCTCTCCATCCAATCTGACAGAGCTTGAAATATTTTGCAAAGAAGAATGAGCAAAAATGTCCCTCTCTAGATGTGCAAAGCTGGTAGAGACATCCCCAAAAAGACCTGCAGCTGTAATTTGAGAGAAAGGCGGTTCTACAAAGTATTGACTCAGGGGGGCGCTATACAAATGTACCTCTCACACTTGTCACCTATTTATTTATAAATAAAAATTGAAAACTATTTATCATTTTCCTTCCACTTCACAACACTTTGTGTTGGTCTATCACATAAAATCCCAATAAAATAGATTTACGTTTTTGGTTGTAACATGACAATGTGGGAAATTTCAGAGGGTATGAATACTTTTTCAAGGCGCTGTACTATTAGAGAAGTAAACTTTTTTTTTTTTTTCAAATTGATCCCTGTAAAACCCTTTGAGGGCTGGATAACACTGCAGCACAGCGGCTGGTGTGCAGTGCGATTCGGCTGAGCTTAGCATAGTGAAGATGCGTTGAGCTCACAGGTTTGCACTGTTTTCTTCTTCTTTTTTTTCTTTTTTCTTTCCTTTTTTAAAGGAACTTTATTGATTGGCGCAAAGACATCTCAAAAGTTTAAATGGCTGCCACACGGTGCAAGACTGTGGATTGCCTCTCACCACGCTGACCTGATACAAAGCATTGAATGCAGTATTTTTTTATCATCACACTGTGCCTGCACCTCACCCTAACGCAGTGTTGTGAACCAGACACATAGGAGATGAGCCATTTTTCCTTGTCTGTGTGCTGGGTCTACCAAGGCTCTGCAATTTACAGCTTTGTTACAAGGGGAAGAAGTGAATTCCCCATATGCTCACTGGGACTAAGAATTTTGATAGGATGGAGAAGAATTAGAACACCTGTCAGGTTAGAATTTCTGTCTTTTTTTTCCTTGTTAAGAAAGATTTACCCTTTCTATTTGTCCTGTTGTACCAATACCACACTATCACTGAAAGAAAATCACACATTTTGGGTTGTCGCCAGAACAGGAATAGAGGGGACATCTTCCAAAGACAACACTAGCCCATGTGACCCTGGTGACAACCAGGGATTTCCCTCATTTTGAGGAGAGATCTTCTTACTTCCTGTTTTGATTATGGGACAGGAAGTGAAGGGTAATCTCTCCAATGGGAAACGGACAGCAAAAAAAAAAAAAAATGCTGACAGGGGTTATAACTCTACCTTACCCTATCCATAATTTTTGCCCTTATGATAATTATGATGCGCAGATTCACTATTTCTAATCTAGCATGTCTTTTTGTTTCCAATCTGCTAGGAGAGAAACCTCACAAATGCAGCCAGTGTGACTTCACTTGTCGGGACTTGAGCTACCTCTCTAAACACATGCTGACGCATTCTGCAGACAAGAACTACATGTGTACGGAATGTGGATACGTCACCAAGTGGAAGCATTACCTGAACGTACACATGCGTAAACACAACGGAGACCTCAGGTCAGTGTCCCCAGGTTCTTACATGGCATGATGGCTGGAGAAATTCCAGGAGCCAGGTGGACAACTTTTGTTTTAGAGCAAGGGTGCTCAACCATTTGAAGAGTGAAGGCGACTTAAAGAGGAAGTAAACTTCCTCTTTTTTTCCCCTGCAATGTAAAAGCATAATAGGCTAGTATGCATCGCATACTAGCCCATTATGTGGCACTTGCCTGCAAATGAAGCCCGCGCTGTCCTCGCTGGTGGCAGCATCCATCTTCGCCCCTCTTCCTTCTGGGGCCGCGGACTCCGACTTTGAGACTGGCCGGAGTCGAGTGACGTCACTCCCGCGCATGTGCACGGGAGCCGTCAGTCACGGCACTTGCTAGCGAAGAAGCGGCATGCGCCGATGACTCAAGCGTATATGGTAAATATCTCCTAAACCGTGCAGGTTTAGGAGATATTTACAGTACCTACAGGTAAGCCTTATTATAGGCTTACCTGTAGGTACAAGTGGTGTAACTAGGTTTATAACCACTTGCCACCCACCCACGTCAAATGACGGTGGGGTAGTGCGGCTTTCATTCTTGGACACAATCATATGACGGCGCCCCAGAACGCCCGCTCTCGTGATCGCTGCCGCGCCGTGTCTAAGTAACTACGATCTCTGTAAAGAGAACAAGGAAGTCTGAATACTTTTAGGACCGAAAGGCTTGGATAGGTCCTCTGGATGTCAGAAAAATGTACAGTACAAAGGAAGCCCTGCAGGTGTAGTTAAAAGCCCAGTTCATTTTATCAGTCATAGATGTATCCACAGATAACTAACAATTTTCAGGGGCTTCACAAGTTCCACTTCCCTTTTTAAAGACAGAGAAGCTGAGGCTACAAGCTACAATGCTGGAACCATAGACAGCTTCAGAAGTGAGTATAATGGCTTGCAAGGTACTGGGGGATTTTTTTTTTTTTTTCTTAAGACCGGCAATCTCTTTAAAAATCTTTTAACTAGATTAGTCTCCCTCTTTAATGGCACCTTTTACAAGTAATCTACAACTTTTTATTTGTACGTTTTACTGTTTGCTGTTTTTTATACAGGTATGATGTTATTTTTCTTTTCTTTTATTAGGTATCATTGCAGTCAGTGTTCATATCGCTGCCATCGTGCCGATCAGCTGAGCAGCCACAAGCTTCGGCACCAGGGGAAGACTCTGATTTGCGAAGTCTGCGGGTTCGGATGCAAGCGCAAAAGTGAGCTCCAAAAACACATGCAGGTCAAGCATTCCCAGAGCGCCCAGATACCCATCTACCAATGCCAGCACTGCAATTACCAGACAAGGTACAAGCAAACCTTGCGGAACCATGAGAATGGCAAGCACACCAAGCACCGCGAGTTCCGCTGCGCCCTGTGCCCCTTCCGCACATTCAGCAACACAAGCCTGTTTTTTCACAAACGCAAATCACATGGATATGTACCGGGCGATAAAGAGTGGCTGGAGAGGTACGCAAGCAAACAGCAAGAAATAAACAACGCCAACCTGCTATTTCCATACAAAACTGAGATCTCGGTGACTCTTAAGCAACCTTCTTCTGGTGATCAACAAGCTCAGGAACATAACTGTGAGGAACTAGATAGCCACGTTGAGAAAAATATGGATTCTCAGGCGGCTCAGTGCCTGCAGGTAGAAGGTCTTGCTGAACCATCTGAAAATGCCAACATGGCAGTGGCAGATGAATCTTTATTTGCAGCTATTACTCTAGAACCTGTTGAAACTTGCAGTATAGAAATGGAAGACTTCCCAGTACGTTTGGAACTAGCCTCATCCAACGAGCTCATGGTCAAAGAGCCTGCTGTGGAGACCTGTGAAGATCCTCTTCCAGAACAAACGGAAATCCTGTGCTTCTCTGAGACGTTGACCGTTGACGACCATATGACCTGTGGGCAGGATTTTGAAGAAGAAGCTGAACCTCAGGCTGAAGATCAAGACAAGCTTGAGAACAGTGTATGTGTATCTACTGTTCACTATGACCCTGAGCCAGTTTTGTGTGAAATTAGTAACCAGTGTGAAGAGCTTCCTGACCCTGAGAATGGTAATCTTGAAATTCAGCCTGGAGACATCTCGGTTGAAGTACAGGAGTCCTGGGCTGATGTTGTGAAGGGCGGAGTACAGCTGACCATTGTATGTGAATCGAGTGGGCTTAACGAAGCCAATCTTCAAGTTGTGGAACCTCCTGCAGTCCCTCTGGACGAAAGCTACGATAATGGCCGGCCTGAGTCCATACTGAAGGCCTTGAGAAAGCAGGACAAGGAGCAAGCGGAGACGCTCGTCCTGGAGGGAAGAGTCCAAATGTTGGTGGTCCAATCTAAAAGTCAGGTTTTCCGATGTGAGAAGTGTTCCTACATCACCAAGAAAAAGGCGTGCATTGTCCAGCACGCTAAGAACGGTTGCAGCGTGCGCAAATCTGCCTTGATGTGCCAGGAATGCGGAGCTAGCTTTAAACAGCAAAGAGGGCTCAATACTCATATGCTTAAGAAGTGTCCAGTAGTATTAAAGAAGAAAAGAGCTGGGTTTAAAGCATCTACATCCTCGAAAACAATGGACCAGCATGACAACAGCCACCCAGTTCATGATTACATGAATGCAGCATGTTCCAAAGAAGGTATTACTGAGAGTCAGGATTCCAGCTTGCCTGAAAACTGTTTAAATGTTCTAGATCAGGTATCTGCAGGTCAGGAGTTGGTGCAAGAACCATTGAAAGAAACTGATCCCGATAGAACAGAAAGTATTGAACATGCAACCAGTGAGCTCCCCTTAGAGAGTCCAAGGGACCAGGACAATGCTCCTTCTGTGTCAGAGGAAAGGGAAAAATACAGATTTAAAGACGGAAAATTCAGATGCTTATTTTGCTCCTATTCCTGCTCCAGAGAATGTACTATCAATTGTCATGTGAATGAGAACTGCCGGGAGGTAAAAAAAGTATCCTGCACCCTTTGCCTGGCTGTTCTGGACTCAGAAACGGCGCTGAGAAAACATAATTGCACAAAGCATAAAATCTTAAAGGGTAATCAGGATAAAGAATATGATTGTGAAAGCTCTGGAGGAGAGGACGGTCCCAATACAGAAGAAGAAGAAGATGATCGAGAACAAAATGAAAGCGTAAATTCCTGTAATAATGTGACCACCGGCACCTGCAAACTTTCATGTCCCACCTGCCCCTTTACATGTAGTCAGGAGCGGGCCATGAGAACGCACAAGAAAAAAGGTTGTTTAAAACCAGGGGAGCTCCAGTGTTCGCTCTGCTCCTTTCGATGCATATCGACGGCGGCTCTCAATCGACACCGAGACCTTCACCAGAAGTATTCTCAAAACCGAGCACATCTGCAGTGCAAGCTTTGCGACTTCACCTGCAAGCAGCCGCGATGCTTGAAGAAGCATGTGCGGATCCGCCACGAAGGAGTCAAACCCCACCGCTGCAAATACTGCGACTTCAGCACCACCCGGCGGTACCGCCTGGAAGCCCACGAATCCCTTCATACCGGGGTTGGACGGATCTCCTGCGACGCTTGCAGTCGGACTTTTGGCACGAACTCGAAACTGCGGCTGCACCAGCGAAGAGTCCACGAGAAGAAACCCACGCACTTTTGCAACCTGTGCGATTATAGCGGCTACAGCCAGAACGATATCGCTCGGCACTTGAGCAGCTGCCATAGCGGCGAACTAGATTTCCCGTGCAACGTGTGCCAGGCCAGTTTTAGCTCCGAGGCGGCGCTGAAGCAGCACAGCCTGCGGAAGCACCAAGAGAAGGAGACCTATGAGTGTTCGCAGTGCCTGTTCTCCTGTCATAGCCAGGCCACGCTCCGATGTCACGTTCAGAAGCAGCACCTACAGCTGGAATGTGCCTTGTGCAAGAAGACTTTCTCCCGCCGCCAGGACTTGGAAGAGCACCGTAAATCGCACTTTTCCCACCACTGCCAGCAGTGCCAGTTTGCTGCCAAGGACCGGCAGCAGCTAGTTAACCATTACTCGGAGGTGCACGAGTCATCGGCGCTGCCGGGTGTGGAGGCGGAGGAAGGTGCCCTGCGCTGCCCTTTCTGTTCCTTTTCCTGTCGTCACCAGCTGGTGTATGACCACCATGTCAAGGGCCATGGGGCCACACGGGTCTACAAGTGTTCTGACTGTGAATACAGCACCAGGAATAAGCAGAAGATCACCTGGCACAGTCGAATTCATACCGGGGAAAAGCCCTACAAATGTCACCTCTGCACCTACGCCTGTGGAGATCCTTCACGTCTTAAGGTAACCGTTCCTTTATTTGTGATATTGCTGTCTCTATACCACATATAGGCTTTAGTTACAAAGCTGTACAGCATATTTCTCTGTTTCTCAAGCTAGATTGTCTGATGTGTAAATTGACCAGCTTCCTATACCGGAAGACCAAAGTAATTTATTGTCCCTACCCAGGCATCACTCACATATTCCATTAGGGTGTGCACACCAAAGCTCAAACACACATGTGTGTGTCTACATATATATATATATATATGACCCCGACATATTGATCTCCCTTCCGACACAGAGAAAGAGAAGAGCATAAACACTTCTTTGTGGCATAGCCGACAAGAGGGAGGTCTTTCCCATCTTCCTCCTACCACAGAGAGCGATAATACTAATGCGCATGAGATGATTGGGGTGTGCTCGGGCACGTCCGGCACACCCTGTACGCATGCCTATGATCACTAACATGGTTGGGATTTAACCACTTGCCAACCAGCCGGCGTCATTATACGGTGGCAGGTTGGCTCTCCTGCGCAAACCGCCGTAGGTGTACGCCGGTCTTTGCACAGGAGATAGTGGGCGCGTGCCCGCCAGCGACCCGTGATCGCCTATTACAGAGGCAGAATGGGGAACTGTCTATGTAAACAAGGCGATTCCCCGTTCTGGCAGGTGACATAAGTGATAAGTTAAGTGATCGGGAACAGTGATCTCTGTCATGTCCCCAATAGCCCATCCCCCCCTACAGTTAGAACACACCCAGGGAACACGCCTAACCCCTTGATCGCCCCCCCTAGTGTTAACCCCTTCCCTGTCAGTGTCATTTTTACATTGACCAGTGCATTTTTATAGCAATGTAATAATGTCACTGGTCCCCAAAAGTGTCATTTGGGGTCAGATTTGTCCACCGCAATGTCGCAGTCCCGCTAAAAATAAATTTAAAAACAAAAAAAGTCCTTAAATCTATCGCATAGTTTGTAGACGCAATAACTTCTGTGCAAACTAGAGCTGCACGATTAATCGCTAAGAATCGAAATCCCAATCTTTTTCTCTTCCCGATCTTCAAAACAGCATGTCACATCTTTCTAACAAGTGCAGAGAGTTCTCACAGCTGGAAAAAAAAAATCCAGGCAGCCTGCCAAGTTTGAATAAGTAGAAACAAAGTATCTTTTCATTCTTTTATCAAATGTAGATGAGGGACGTTTAACCATTTAAAGACCAAACCTTTTCTGACATTTGTTGCTTACAATTAAAAATCATTTTCTGCTAGAAAATTACTTGGAGCACCCAAACATGAGCTATATATATATATATATATATATATATATATATATATATATATATATATATATATATATATATATATATATATATATATATATATATATATATATATTAGCAGAGACCCTAGAGAATAAAATGGTGGTTGTTGCAATATTTTATGTCACACCGTATTTGCGCAGCGGTTTTTCAAACGCAATTTTTTTTTTTTTTTAAATACACTTTAATTTAAAAAAAAACTATACAAAAAAATTGGGCTAACTTTACTGTTTTAATGTAAAAGAAGATGTTACACCATGAGAATCGTGATCTTTATTCTAAGCAACAAAAATTGTGATTCTCATTTTAGCCAGAATCGTACAGCTCTAGCACAAACCAATCAATATATCAATTTTTTTTTTTTCGTTTTAACCAAAAAAAAATATGTAGAAGAATATATATCGGCCTAAACTGATGAATAAATTTTAGGGTTTTTTTGGATGTGCATTATAGCAGAAAGTAAAAAAAAAAAAATAGTTTATTTTTTTTTTTTTTCAAAATTGTCGGCCTTTTTTTGTCTATAGCGCAATAAATAAAAACCGCAGAGGTGATCAAATACTACCAAAAGAAAGCTCTATTTGTGGGAAAAAAGAATGTCAATTTTGTTAGAGTACAGCGTCGCACGACCGCGCAATTGTCAGTTAAAAGTGATGCAGTGCCGGATTGCAAAAAAATGGCCTGGTCATTAACCGGTTCCTGACCGCCGCACACTGATGTACGTCGGCAGAATGGCACGGCTGGGCAAATGAGCGTACCCATACATCCCTTTGAATTTGCCGCTGTGCCATGTGCGTGCGCGCCGGCCGGGAGCTCCGTGAGTCGGGTCGCGGGTCTCGCGGACTCGATCGCCGCGGGGATACCCGCGATCGCCTCACGGAGAGGACGAACGGGGAGATGCTAATGTAAACAAGCATCTCCCCGTTCTGCCTAGTGACAAGTGTCACTGATCTCTGCTCCCTGTCATCGGGAGCAGAGATCAGTGCGTGTCACACGTAGCCACGCCCCCCCCCACGGTTAGTAACACTCCCTAGGACATACTTAACCCCTCCCTAGCCCCCTAGTGGTTAACCCCTTCACTGCCTATGTCATTTACACAGGAATCAGTGCATTTTTATAGCACTGATTGCTGTATAAATGACAATGGTCCCAAAAATGTGTCAAAAGTGTCTAATGTGTCCGCCATAATGTCGCAGTCATGATAAAAATCGCTGATCGCCGCCATTACTAGTAAAAAAAAAAATTATAATAAAAATGCCATAAAACTATCCCCTATTTTGTAAACGCTATAACTTTTGCGCAAACTAATCAATAAACGTTTATTGCAAATTTTTTTCTTTTTTTTACCAAAAATATGTAGAAGAATACGTATCGGCCTAAACTGAGGAAAAAAAAAAAATTTTAAATATTTTTTGGGGATATTTATTATAGCAAAAAGTAAAAAATAATGCTTTTTTTTTAAAATTGTCTTTTTGTTTATAGTGCAAAAAATAAAAACCGCAGAGGTGATCAAATATCACCAAAAGAAAGCTTTATTTGTGGGGAAAAAAAAGGACGTCAATTTTGTTCGGGAGCCACGTCCCACGACCGCGCAATTGTCAATTAAAGCGACGCAGTGCCGAATCGCAAAAAACGCTCTGGTCAGGAAGGGGATAAATTCTTCGGGGGCTGAAGTGGTTAAGCCAGCCATACATGGATCAAAATTCGCCCAGTAGTTATTGGAGGGGGCACATACTGTCATCTTACATGAAGCTTACTTACTCATCAACTGGTACTTTGCTGAGCGGCCCAATAACCAGACACTTGTATTGTAGTTTTAATGAATCCTGTTTTGTGTTCTCTTTGTTTAGTACCATATGCGCATCCACAAGGACGAAAAGAACTACCTTTGTCCTGAGTGCGGATACAAGTGCAAGTGGGTGAACCAGCTGAAGTATCACATGACCAAACACACAGGTAACGCAGGACAGAAATCGGTTTAAAACCTTGTAAAAAATGAATTGACCCAAAACCACAATAGTTTCCCTTTTTATAGATGGATTTCCAGGTAAACTTGGTCTACGATCGTTTTTCTTAGTCCAGTGGAACTTTGGGAAATTAAAATGGGCGGGATTTTGAATGCAGAACAGACAAGCTTTGTCTACTTACCTGCCTGTCCGCACCTTGTACAGTGTGGCGCGCATGCGCAGCTCACTGTACATAGTCAGCAATGCAGAATGTGACTGAATTCCGCACATGTGCCAAAGTGACGTCATGCCCACCCGGCCAATGACATTGGCCATCGATCGAGACCCGGAAGCTTGCCGCTTAAAGATGTCAGCGGCTGGGCGGGTGTTCAGGGACAATCACTGAGTGTTGTTCCACTTTAAAGAAAAATTCCAGGGATGCATATTTTATATATACATTAGAGTTACATTGATCCAGCTTGGACAAACCTACCCTATGTATATTCCATACCTGGTCAAACCCCCAGGAAGCTGGAAACCACTGTAGTAGACACGGGTAGTCCAGTAATCTCCAGGACCAACGTCGAGTGGCTTGCCAGTTGCATTGTGAACACAGGAGGTCGGCCACCTATCATGGGCAACATTTAGAAAATGCTTTGGATTTTCTGAATGAGTACAAAGCATTCTCTGATTGGGCGAGGAGGAGAGGTGGGGTGGTGATGTGAATGCAAAGCATTCTCTGAATGGTGCCTGTGCTGAGCGGCAGACCTTCTATGTTCTGAATGTAGCTGGGCAGCTGCTTAGTATTTTCCAGCTTCCAGGGGCATCGGCCAGGTATGATGTTATACACAGTCATGTTGGTCCAAGCTGGATTTATGTAACTATGTATAAAATATCCAAACCTGGAATTTTTCTGTTAAAGTCTTTATTTCAAAGTGGACCTTTTTAGTATCTTTTACAAGTCTGCATGAATACATTACTGATATACGCTCACTGGCCTCTTTATTAGGTACACCTGTTCAATTGCTTGGTAACACAAATTGCTAATCAGCCAATCACATGGCAGCTACTCAATGCATTTAGGCATCTAGACGTGGTGAAGACGACTGGCTGAAGTTCAAACATCAGAATGGGGATTTAAGTGACTTTGAACATGGCATGGTTGTTGGTGCCAGACGGCTGGTCCGAGTATTTCAAAAACTGCTGATCTACTGGGATTTTCACACACAACCATCTCTCGGGTTTACAGAGAATGGTGGGAAAAAGAGAAAATATCCAGTGAGCGGCAGTTGTGTGGAGGAAAATGCCTTGTTGATATCAGTGGAGAATGGGCAGACTGGTTGGAGATGATAGTAAATGAAGCCTCATTCAAGGTGATATGGGGATAGTTGTGGGTACCATCATCCTTAAATATGGATATTGGAAAGAGGGAAAGTGTCTGGAGCTACTCCAAACATACTCTATAGCACTAAAAAGTCAAGGACTATCTCGGTACCCAAGGATTAAACCAGTTGAAAGGAAAAATGCAACAATTTATTAGAAAATAGACACACATAGTTAAAAACAGTTGGTACAGAGGTGTACATAATATCGTGCACGGTAATGAAAACAGGTAATAGACACGTAGCTCCTAATACAAGGAAACTTGGATGTGTATCCTGGTGGAGTCGTCTACATGTTTCGCGGTATCCACCACTTCTTCAGGAGGGCTCAGTCAAAAACATCTACAAAAGTGAATAAAGTTTCATAATTGAACCGTTACACTCAAATCTACCAATCTTCAAATTTGTATAACAGACACTTGAGTAACAATACATAATAGATAAGTCTAGGAGATAAATACCTACACTGACACATTATTTAGCAATGCATGTACTTAACATGAAAAATATATCTGATGCTAGGTCCACTTTAATGAACAATGCCACTGTCAGATTTACTGGCCAGTTCTTGCATTTTGCCTTCATCTACCTTCTGTGAGCAGCATCCACATTAGAATTTGCATTGTACACCAGGCGAGTGGTACTCGTAGTTCCAGACACCCGAATATACTCCCGTTGCTGACCAATTCCTCTACTTTTTCAGGTTTGAAGCCATACCAGTGCGAAGAGTGCAACTACTGCACCAACCGAGCCGACGCGCTGCGTGTCCACCGGGAGACCCGTCACCGCGAGGTCCGCTCCTTCATCTGCGAGCAGTGCGGCAAGGCGTTCAAAACTCGCTTCCTGCTGAAAACCCACCTCAAAAAGCACAGCGAGGACAAGCCGTACGTCTGCAACGTGTGCCAGCGCAGCTTCCGCTGGCCGGCAGGACTGCGCCACCACTACCTCACCCACACCAACCAGCAGCCTTTTTTCTGCCAGCACTGCCCATACCGGGCCAAGCAGAAGTTCCAAGTGGTGAAACACTTACAGAGGCACCACCCCAACCACCCGGACGTGGAGAAGGGGGTAGGGAAGGAGCCATACCTGTTCTCCATACAGGGACACGAATCCGTGTTTCAGCAGACTCCAGAATGTCAGGAGGAAGCTGTGACCGGAGAAGCACTTTAGTCACAATTTCTGTCGTCATCTATTTTGAGGTTATTATGAGCTTCCAATGCAACTTTCTGAAGAACTTTTTTCTTTTTTTTTTTTTTAAATTGCACCTACAAAAAAAAAGCTGTGAAGGAAAAAGGCAGAGGAGTTTGAGATTGTAGTTTTTACAATATTTTAGGCTTTATTACATTGAAAGAAATATGCTGACCTCTTCGTGAAATGCTAGATCAGATTTCCAACAAAAACGTCAAAAAAGGCCCACCTAGAAAAACAAAAACAAAGGGCAGTGCCTTCCTTCCCTTCCTGCTTCCATTTGTAGTCAGTTTTCTCCAACATGACAGATGCTCCTCCACTGAAGACCTCCTGAATTGTCTCAGCCTTGGGTGGCTATTTTTAGGCCACTTCACAGGGCAGCATTTTATAGGTCTCACAGAATAAAATAACCAGAATTTTCAGTACTGCCTCATTTTATTGGTCTAAATCAGGGATATATAATTAGCGGACCAACAGCTGTTGCAGAACTACAAGTCCCACAAGGCATAGCAAGACTCTGACAGCCACAAGCATGACACCCAGAGATAGAGGCGTGATGGGACTTGTAGTTTTGCAACAGCTGGAGGTCCACTAATTGCATATCCCTGGTCTAAATAGTGCCTGAAATAACAATGCTGATGTGCAGCCTTCACTGTCTTGTGGTGTTTCTTGGTTCCAAAGCCCAAAATACACAAGACCTCTGCTTGTCTCCAAGTTGAGATTAAAGTAAAAATGTGGCCAGGATATGGACATTTCACATCTTAAAATATCTGTAGCAAGCGGTAAAGAAGCCTAAAAACAAGCCTTCAACAACCTCTGTAGCTGCAGGCACTGTGGAGCAATTCATTTTCACAAAAGAAGCATTAAAGTGTTTTTTGTCTTTGCACTCTGCTTTTATTACAGCTCTATTGGCAGTAGAGGCTGTGGAAATTAAATGGCAGCTGTAGGGCTTAATGCTGGGGAGAGGTCAACACTTAAAGTGGAATTCCAGTCTAAACCTAAAGGTTTCCAGGTTTTCTGTGACTTTAAATAGTTTATTTGAACCCATCTAGTCCAAATTAATAATTTTCCTCACTAAGTGCTGCACTGGCGCTAAGCACTGTATGTAGCTTCAGTACACAGTGCTGGGTTCTGCCTATGAGACCGACTTCCCCAATGATGGGCATCAGTCCAGCATCATTTTTAATACACAGATACCTGGAGAATCCAGATGTGGGAAGTGACACCTTTTTTGGTGGCCTCGTGGTAGGGTTTAGAGACTCAACATGCAGAAGAAATTCCCACCCTCCTACCAAAGAGATATAAGAAAACTGCTGGGTATTCATTCCAATTGTGGCCATCCATATTGGTTTTGGGGTGGGTTGACCTGTAAACAACAACTGCGCTGACGCAGAAAAAGGGAAATGATTTTTTTTTTTCCTTTAATGGCCAGCTATGGTTTTCTAAAACTGCCCTAAAAATGTAAAATATTGCATCCTTGGTAAAGTGGCAACATCGGCAGTATTCTGTCCCCAGCTTGCATGGAGAATGTTGGCAGAAAAAATCCTGCTGAAGTGATTGGCTGCTTTTCTATGCAGATTTTTTTCTACACTTTGGGTGCTGATTTTGGAAAAGAAGACCTGGCTCACCTTGGGTGTTACATTTCATCCCAAAGATTATCCATAATGTAGAGGTCAGGGCTCTGAAGGCCACTCAAGGTCTTCTACACCAAAGTCATCAAATCATGTCTGTATGGAGATTTTGGATGAGAAGACCTAGGTCGTTTCAAGTCATCCTAAAGGTGTTCAGTAGGGTTGAGGTCAGGGATCTGTGAAGACATGTGAAGGTCCTCCACACCAAGCTCATCATACCATATCATTAAGAAAATGTTGGTTGAGAAGACCTGGCTACTTCAAAGCCATCCCAAATGTGTTCAGTAGGGTTGAGGTCAGGGTTCTGAAGGCAAGTAGAGTTCCTCCACACCAAACTCATCGAAACCATATCTTTATGGAGTTTTTGGATGAGAAGACTTGGCTTATTCCAGTTCATACAAAAGGTGTTCAGTAGGGTTAAGGTCAGGGATCTGTGAAGGCTGCTTAAAGTCCTCCACACCAAGCTGCTCATACCATATCTTTAAGAAAATGTTTGTAACGAAGACCTGGCTACTTCAAAGCCATCCCAAATGTGTTCAGTAGGGTTGAGGTCAGGGCTCTGAAGGCCAGTAGAGTTGCTCCACACCAAACTTGTCAAACCATGTCTTTATGGAGATGTTGGATGAGAAGACCTGGCTTATTTCAATTCATCCCAAAGGTGTTCAGTAGGGTTGAGGTCAGGGATCTATAAAAGCCGCTCAAGGTCCTCCACACCAAGCTCATCAAACCATATATTTAAGGAGATGTTAGTTGAGAAGACCTGGCTACTTCAAAGCTATCCCAAATGTGTTCAGTAGAGTTGAAGTCAGGGCTCTGAAGGCCATTAGAGTTCCTCCAAACTAAACTCATCAAATCATGTCTTTATGGAGATGTTGGATGAGAAGATCTGGCTCATTCCAGTTAATCCCAAAGTTGTTCAGTAGGGTTGAGGTCAGGGCTCTGTGCAGACCACTCAAGTTCCTCTACCCCCAACTCGTGAAACTATGTATAAAGGTATAGAAAGGCTACGGGGTACCTCATCCTATAAGAATTTACAAAACAAGACCAAAACAAAACGGACTATCACGGTACCAATGAGGAGAATAAACATTAATATTTTTCAATAATTTTATTTATACAAAAAAATAATAAAAAAAATACATAAAAACATTTAGATATTCTCTTGAGGTTCATAAATACATGTTGATCAAATATCTGTCTGTAAAAATGGTTGACGCGTTTCATATAACAGCTTCCTCAGAACCATTTACATATGACATCTACTCTGAGAACCCTAAATAGGAAGACATGGGAAGATTATCATTATAAGTTAAGAACATGCGCAAAAATGTTCAAAAAAGAACCACATATATGTAATGGTTGATATTAATAAATGCAGTAGCCCATCTAGGCACATAAAACCAAATAACTTACGTGTAAAGAACCTAAGATGGTTCAATCTATGGATGGATGATGGTGTGTTCCAGATTGGGAGGAGTGAGTTAAATCAGGGAAAACACAGGAATCTAACTAGCATGATCCCTCTAAAGAAATAATATATAGTTGAATCAATATACAGTAGATATGTAATAACTGCGAGTATTGCGACTGGATGCTAGAGGGCTCATCCTACATTTTGCCAAATGGAAAAATATATAATATGAAATTTTATGCGGACTGTCAGACCAAGGGGATTGTTTATATTGCCTTATGTAAATGTGGTTCGTTTTACGTCGGGAAAACATTCAGGAATTTCTGGAGATGAGTATACGACCACATATACTACATTAGGAAAAATTTACTTTATACGACCATAGGTTGGCATGTCGCGCTGAACCATAAAAATGATACATCTATGGTCTGTTTTACAGCCCTTGATAGGGTCGGGGAAGACCCACGGGGTGGCTGTATAGATCAGAAACTGCTTCAACGCGAAGCAAAGCGGATTTTTAATTTAAATGCCACTCGAGCACCCGCTCTCAATAACTCGTTAAGTTATAGGCCATTTCTTTGATAATGTATGATGGTGATTTATCCTCTATACCCGCTGGGTTGCAATGCCTGTCTTCTATTATGCTCTTCCATGGATGATTAGATCAACCGAAATTGTATTAATGCAGTGTACAGAATTTTTGTCTTTTAGTAGGAACAGATGGGATATATAAGGGAACATGTGCTGGCCAAATAGAATATGATATTGCTACGAAGATGTAGTATCAATAATAACTATTTTTGTTGTTCAGAATTGTCGTTTATGGATGGGATCTGGAGATGCGTTGGATACGCAGGAACCTTACTTAGTATGATGGGAGGTTGAATTCCACCTGGCATCGTTGTCAACTGGGGGTAGAGTGAGTCTATTGACTCCCTCTAGCCCACCTATGGTGGTGGAGTCGAGGTGGTGGCGTCTGGGGGATTCTCCCTTCCCTGTCCTTCTTCCCCTTTTGAGGTGTATTAATTTGCCTCTGGGGGCTTGGATGTGGGTCTGGCCTTGTGTGGCTGGTATTCAGTGTCATCATTGTGCAGCGCTTTGTTTGCTCTGCGCTTGTGACCGGCCGATTTCATTGATATGGAGCCGTCCTGGCGCATCTGCGCGTGTGCGGGGTTTCGGTTTCGTTCTTGGCCAGGGGCTGGCGGGCGCCTGCGCTTTGGTGTCCACCACTCATTGGACGGACCATGAGAGTCAATTGTATTCCTTGTATATGCCGCTCCAGCTGTTGCTAGGCAGGCTGTTGATTTGTGAGGCGGTTTTGGCGCCAATTCTACTATTTAAACAGTATAGGTTCCTGGTTTGGTAAGTGGTGTGTGTTTGTTTTTTTTGTTTTTTTGGGAGCGTGATGCATACGTGGTAAGTTAAGCTGCTTATATCCTTATAGTAATGTCTGGCTACCTATCTCTATTGGAGCAGCATTATATTCCATCCTTACTATGATGGGTTTTCATAGACTGTTTTCTTTTTTCTTTTTTTTTTTTTTTAGTGATGTACTTATTGTCTGAGTTGGAGTTTATGATCCATCTTGAGCAAATACTAAATAAATTGTAGCGCTAAAACACACATGTATAGTATGAACAGAATGTCTCTGTAAACATAAAATAGTGTCCCAGTAATGACGTGTTGTCAAAGAAAAAGTGATCCACAGTGAATGGGTGCAATCAGTGTGACGGTTCTTTCTGCTTCCCAAATGTCAGCTCAGATGTCATCAAACTAACAAGTAGATGGGTACGCTTACCGGAACTGTTGGATTCTACTGCCATGAGCATAGAATCAATCGAGCTGTATGCCACCAAGGGCAGATGTGTGAAGTGGTCAAGGCCAGGTGGAGCCTCTGCAGGGCCAAGATGTCACCTCTGGATCCACAGGAAAAAGGCAAAACTGGTTCCAAGATTGAAGCTGTTCCTCAGATCCCGGAAGTATGTGGAGAAAAAAAGGGATGCTTCCACATAGTGTAAATCAGGGTAATTTATTGCTAAAAAACCACAGTACATAAAAAGTGATCATGAATAAAACAGGCAGTGTACAGGGTATAAAAAAACTTCCCTACGCGTTTCGATCAAACGACCTTCAACAGGGGCATGCCCCTGTTGAAGGTCGTCTGATCAAAACGCATAGGGCGGTTTTTTATACCCTGTACACTGAGGCTCCACCTAGCCTTGACCACTTCACACATCTGCCCTTGGTGGCATACAGCTCGATTGATTCTATGCTCATGGCAGTAGAATCCAACAGTTCCGGTAAGCGTACCCATCTACTTGTTAGTTTGATGACATCTGAGCTGACATTTGGGAAGCAGAAAGAACCGTCACACTGATTGCACCCATTCACTGTGGATCACTTTTTCTTTGACAACACGTCATTACTGGGACACTATTTTATGTTTACAGAGACATTCTGTTCATACTATACATGTGTGTTTTAGTGCTACAATTTATTTAGTATTTGTTTGCATTTTGGTCACATGGTTTGTAGCAGCTTTTTTCTTCTTTTTTCTTTGTCTTTTTTTTTGGGTAGCGCATTAATCATCCCCCTTTTTTCATCTTATTGAGCACATTGTACTGCAAGCAGGGTTGTTTGGACCTTAGAGCGGCTAACTCCCGTACTTTAATGACCATTATATCCCCCCCTATTTTCTCTGTGGAGTATATGGGCTCTTGGACTGGTCCTATACAGGTAGATTTTTCATATATGGGTGTTTCAAATCCTTCCTTATTTGCTTTTTGGATTCCATTATTTTCGAATGGATTTTTATCCATCTATTATTTAGGTGTCGCTTTGCATACTTTAAGGAAGTACTGTCTCTCATGAGTGGGGATTTTAGACTGGTTCTGACTATGGTCCCTCGTGAGTACGTATATGTGTATATTTTTATTAACAATGATATCCTAGGACTATATGTTGCTGGACCTATATTTATACTTCTATTGATTCAACTATATATTATTTCTTTAGAGGGATCATGCTAGTTAGATTCCTGGGTTTTCCCTGATTTCACTCACTCCTCCCAATCTGGGACACACCATCATCCATCCATAGATTGAACTCTCTTGGGTTCTTTACACGTAAGTTATTTGGTTTTATGTCCCTAGATGGGCTACTGCATGTATTAATATCAACCATTACATATATTGTTCTTTTTTGAACATTTTTGCGCATGTTCTTAACTTCTAATGATAATCTTTCTATGTCTTCATATTTAGGGTTCTCAGAGTAGATGTCATATGTAAATGGTTCTGAGGAAGCTGTTATGTGAAACGCGTCAACCATTTTTACAGACAGATATTTGATCAACATGTATTTATGAACCTCAAGAGAATATCTAAATGTTTTTATGTATTTTTTATTATTTTTTTTTGTATAAATAAAATTATTGAAAAATATTATGTTTATACTCCTCATTGGTACCGTGATAGTCCAGTTTGTTTTGGTCTTGTTTTGTAAATTCTTATAGGATGAGGTACCCCCGTAGCCTTTCTATACCTTTTATACATAGTTTCACGACTTGAGGGTAGAGGAACTTGAGTGGTCGGCACAGAGCCCTGACTTCAACCCTACTGAACAACTTTGGGATTAACTGGAATGAGCCAGATCTTCTCATCCAACATCTCCATAAAGACATGATTTGATGAGTTTAGTTTGGAGGAACTCTAATGGCCTTCAGAGCCCTGACTTCAACTCTACTGAACACATTTGGGATAGCTTTGAAGTAGCCAGGTCTTCTCAACTAACCCCCATAGCCTTTCTATACCTTTATACATAGTTTCACGAGTTGGGGGTAGAGGAACTTGAGTGTCTTGTCTATGGATTTGGCTTTGAACACCAGGCTCACAGTCATGATGGAATAGAAAGTTATCCATCCTCCCCAAACTGTTACTACAAGGTTGGAAGAGCACTTTCTCTCAATCATTTGGAGGGATATTCACATACATTTGCCTATATAGTACATATCGCCTCTTGGGCCGATCATGTGATTATAGCAGGAAGGCCCTCCCACTTAGTCCTGCTAGTGAGCTTCCTGTAGGGTCGATCTCAGTTCTTAAAGAGCAGAAGCAAATAATAATTTACAGTTACCTTTGTTAATGGCCATAATGTACGTCATTCAACCGGAGTGGATTTTTTTTCTGAAAAATTGTTTCACTTTAAGGATTTTTTTTTTTTTTTTGCCATCAACAGGCAGATATTTGCACTAGGTTACAATGCTTTGGATTAAGTTAATAAATTATCCGAGTGGAGAATGGCTGTTAATAAATGTCCTCTCTACATAAATTGTTACCTGGTTTATATAAAATAGTGTAAAAATGTTGACTGTGTAGATTTCAGGAGAGTGTCATGGCTGAAGATATTTAATAGAAAGTTGTTATGGTGGGGAGTAGACGGATGAAGAATGCCCGCTGTCCCCTCGAGGCCTCCTTAAAGGACAGTTAACCTAGAACAATGGGCTCCATGGAAATTTTTTTACATCTCCTTTCTTCTAACCTTTTACATACATATTTTATTTTAATGTTTGCTATATCTAGGATTAAAAAAAAAAACTAGATTAAGATCACTGGTATTTATAAGTGCGCTTTTTTTTCAACCGCTTAGATCCTCTATCCTGGTAATCCAAAGTGTAAACCCCGGCACAACATTTTATATAAGCTTCAACATTGTAACTTTCTAATGTTCTTTTCAAATCTGCAGCTTTCATTATGGCCTCTTTTAGGCTCCGTTCACATATGCTGCGGCTGCAGTTCACAGCATGGGGTCTGGTGCATCCCGGTTCACTGATTTCAGGTGCAAAGCCAATCCGAATTTTTGCCTGAATTCACACCTGAATCGCAACCAAAGACGCACAGGACCCTTTTTTTTTTTTTTAAATGCGGACCGCGGCCGACCCAGATCTGTGTGCTCCATTGAGAGCCGGGCACACTCTCCTGTCATGGGAATTGGATGCGGAGAAAGCCACAACCAGTTTGCATATATGTAAGCCCAGTCTTAGAGTTACTGTTGGGCGGAGCCACGTCTTTGCCAACCACCCCTCCTTAAAGTGGTTGTAAACCCTTTACAACCACTTTAACCTACAGGTAAGACTAGATTAAGGCTTACCTGTAGGTGCTTGAAATATCTCCCAGACCTGCATGGTCTAGGAGATATTTGCAAATCGCCGTAGGGGGATTTCTTCTGCGCATGTGTTGGAGTTAGAAAGGGCACGCTGTGCCGTTTCTAGCTCGGGTAATGCCGTTAAAGGCGGCTCCCGCACGCATGCGCGGGAGTAACGTCATGCGATTCAGGCCATGTCACAGAGCCGGAGTTCGCAGCCCCGGAAGGAAGAGGGGAGAAGAATGGACGCTCGCTACTAGCGAGGAAGACGGGGACATCGCGGGCTTCTCCTGCAGGTAAGTGTCACATAATGGGCTACTATGCAATAGTAGGGAAATTTGCAGGGAAACAAAGAGGGAAGTAACACCCATCAGGGTTTACTTCCCCTAAGCTGCAATAGGCAGCAGACAGGGATGTTTACAGGCCGCGATGTTTCGTTTTCGCACCTGCGGCAAAGTTGACCCAACATGTACCGCTTGCCACCCGCAGAACGCTACGCATTCAAGTAAATGGGGAAGCTCCGCGAACACCCCACATGCAGTGGCGTTGTGTTTGTTGGCAAAAATGGGGTTAAAACGGGCAGTGAGGAGGCGCCGCATCACTTCCTCACCGCCTGTCCGTAGCATCTGGAGTGTGATCGAAATGCGAATCGAGCTTCAGAGGCAAGAGAGGGTTAGACACATCTCCAAATCTACTCTAAATCTAATCTCCGGCCTTCCCTTCAGTCTTGCACAGTTTGTACCGGCTCCTTTCCTGTACTGAAACGTCTTACTCTGATTTCACTGCACACTAGGGATCGGCCGATATCGTTTTTTCGGTGCCGATACTATATTTCTGCCACCTCTCAGGCCAATGGCCGATATTCTCTACATTTAAACTTTTTTATTCATCTTTTGCGCTGTCCTTTTTAAATGTATTTATTTATATATATATATATTTTTTTTTTTTTTTTTTTTTATTGCTGTCACAAGGAATGTGAATGTGTAAACATCCCTTGTGGCAGTAATGGGCAGTGACAGGTACTCTTTATGGCAGAATCGGGGATCTAAAAGACCCCAAAACCCTCCTCTGCACTTGAAAGTATTCAAAATGTCAAGATTGGTGTTTTTGTTTTGAAAAACAATAGACTTACTGGATGGATCACCAGATGAAAATAGAGAGAAAGCCTAAAAAAAAAAACAAATAAAGCCATCACATCTAAGTGCACATCTGCAATATAATAGATGTTTGCTTTTGGGTTTAATACCGCTTTAAATCTTTGTCATTTATGCATCAGTATCAGAAGTATTCTTACACAGGCAGCGCAGAGACCAGGAGCGGAGCACAGAGCCCCGGATCAGTGAACTCTGACTGCTGATTGGCTTGCATGAGCACCCTGTTCTGTTATTTATAAAATAGGCCCGGCAGAGGCAAAAAGTTGTTGGTTGTCTTCCCAAGATGATTGTTCTTAACATGCATCTTTATGTCTACATGCTTTCTCCAGTGGATCCTGACAACAACTTTTGAAAGGTTGCTAATGCTGAAGCATAAAGGTAGCACTGTTCTTAAAGGGCCAGTCCACCCAAATGTGAGTGTTTAGGCTCCTCAAGGTGAGATCTCCTGTCTGTAGGACCTGCCTGCGCCCCATTTTCCTTAGGGACTTAAAGTGGTTGTAAAGGCTCAAGGTTTTTTTACCTTCGTGCATTCAATACATGACGGTAAAAAAACAGCCCCCCCCCCCCCCCCATAATACTTACCTGAACCCCATTTAGATTCTGCTATGTGCACAACAGTCTCGGCTCTCCGGGGACTCTCACTCCTTGTTGGCTCCCACTGCTGTCAATCACAGCTGGTGAGCCAATAAGGAGAGAGAGCGGGGGTGGAACCGAGGCGCTCCTCTGTCTGTGAATGGACACGTAGAGCAGCAGCTCGGGAGCTAGTCTGCTCAGGTGCCCCCACAGCAAGCCGCTCGCTGTGGGGGCAGCAGGGAGGGCCCTGGAGCGCTGGATGGGGACCCGAGAAGAGGAGGATGGGGGCTGCTCTGTGCAAAACTACTGCACAGAGCAGGTAAGTATAACATGTTTGTTTTTTTTTTTTTTAAACAAAAAGCCTTTAATATCACTTTAATACCCATCTGGGGGCGTTCTTGCTGCTCCTGCTACATTCTTCATAATAAAATATAACTCAGCAGAGATAGTGGGGACTCCTGTAACAGCCACAGCAGATCAAGAGCAAGAGATCTCATTGCAAGTCTGCAGGAGATACAAAAATCTATGAGTTTGACTCTCCGGGACCCATCATTTCCATGATGGGTGGACTGGTTCTTTAAAACATTTTGAAAAAAAATAATTTATCAGTTGTCCCAATTAAAGCTGAACTCCAGGAGAAGCAAATAATGTCTAAATCCATTCTTCATGCGTATTCTTCCTTTGAATCTCGATGATCTTTGTGTATTTCTTCCAAATCTGTGCAGAAATCCAGTGTGAGACTTCCTGTAATAAAGACCGCTCACTGCTGTTCTCTCTCCTTGTGTAGGGTGACTGGTCTTGTCTCCGCCCCCTCCTTTTGTTTTCTGCAGGCAGCCTGTAGTGGGTGGAGCCTGCTGGGTCCCTCCCACAGCTCTGCTCACAGGCTAGGTACAGCACAGTGATGATGTCACTGCTAAGTTTACAAGGTAATAACTGTATTGGCAAAGGTGTTTGCTAGAGCTGCACGATTAATCGTCAAGAATCGTTATCGCAATTTTTTTTTTCCTCTCCCCGTTGCGATTTTGACAAAAGTGTTTCGCGATTCTTGCTATGCAAAGAATTCTCTCTACTCTTCTGAAGCCACAGCCATCAAAAGAAAGGAAGAGAAAAAGCGGGCAGTCTGCCAAGAATCACAACATTCTTTATCAGTGGAACTTAAGTATAAACATTGTAACAATTTGTCAAAGGAATAGACTTTGTGTGTAAGTGCCCATTCACACCTGAGCGTTTTGTAGCTTGAAGCCTGAAGGTACAAAACGCTTGAGGGGAAAAAATCCATTATTCTCTATAGAGATGGTTCACATCTCCACTCCAAGTCGCCTGAAGCTCAAACAAGTTCTGGAGCCTTTTTTGTTGCGCGAATCGTGGGAGATTTGGGCGTTTTTGGAGCAGGAAGCAGTTGACAAAATCTAACAACATAGCAACAAATGATGAAACAGATGACTGTATTGTCTAATAAAAAAAAACCCAAAGCTCAAAAACGCCGGACAACGCTGCTTGGAAACGAGCAAATATGCCTGAAAAAACGCGCGACAAAACGCCAGAAAAAACGCTACGCTCAGGTGTGAATGGGGCCTACATGAGGAAAGTTTAACCACTTAAACACTAAACCTTTTGTTGACATTTGTTGGTTTCAAGTTAAAATCATTTTTTTTAATGCTAGAAAATTACTTAGAACCCCCAAACATCATATATATTTTTTTAGTAGAGACCCTAGAGAATAAAATGGCGGTTGTTGCAATATTTTATGTCACACTGTATTTGCGCAGCGGTCTTTCAAATGCAATTTTTTGGGAAAAAATTACTTTGATGAATTAAAAAAAAAAAAGAAAACTAACGAGTAACGTTAGCCCATTTTTTTTGTATAATGTGAAAGATTTTACATCGCAAGAATTGTGAGAGAATCATGATCTTTTTATTCCAAACAAAAAAAAATTGTGATTCTCATTTTGGCCAGAATCGTGCAGCTCTAGTGTTTGCAGCAGACAGAAGATTTATTTGCTTTGTGGTTATTGAAGAATATATTTCAATGAAAGTTTTTTGTGCCCGGAGTTCAGCTTTAAGGCTACACCAATCTGACTTTGTTGTGTTATATATTTATTGTTTTTTGTTTTTTTTTTAAATTAAGTAACTTAATTGAGCCCTGCATTAAACAAGCCTGAAAAAACTTGGATATTATTTATCTGTGTACAAAAAAAAAAAAAAAAAAAGAGGTCTAATGGTGCCCACACACGTTTCAATTGGGGATTCCTTTGTGATCAATAAAGTTTTCTGAATCGGAATAGATTTATGGTTGTGGGAGGGGCTGGTTCAGATTGGGATCAGTGATGATTATTATGGAATTGCTTTTGTAAAGCGTTTTTGGGCTTCGGTCTAGGTTTCCGTCAAGGAAGGTCTGACCACATTCAGTGAAGGACCTCCTGTGGTTTGGTGGAGTTATTTGAGATGTAGGAGCACCAAATTTAAAGAGGAGCTGTAGTCGGCTCACAGAATTTGAAATAAAAACATCTTTGCCATTCTGAAGCTTTGCATATTATTTTTTATATATATACTGTGATTCTGTACTTGCCAAACATGCTGCAGAAATCTCCCTCCACTGGGTCTGGCTGCAGCCATTTTAACTATGGGCAGCTGAAGCTGCTGGCTGTTTACTTTCTGGATTTACACAGAAGCACACCTCCAGCTCTGCAGCTCTCTTTAGCCCTTATATGACTCATCCCCCCTCCCTTCCTGGAAAACTCTCACAAGAGTGAGAGAGCTGTGCATGATGTCATAAGCCTAGGCCAGTGATGGTGAACCTTGGCACCCCAGATGTTTTGGAACTACATTTCCCATGATGCTCACCTACACTGCAGAGTGCAGGAGCCTCATGGGAAATGTAGTTCCAAGACGTCTAGGGTGCCAAGGTTCACCATCCCTGGCCTAGGCTAATGACCAAACAAACAGAAAGTGAGCTGTATAAGGGATTTACTGGCAGAAAAAAAATGTTTTACTATCCAAAGTTAAAAACAACAAGGGCAGAAGATTTCATAGATGGAAAGATGAAAAAATGACTGAAGGTCCACTTTAAAGGGTAACTCCACTTCCGGGGGGAAAATGGCAAATTTAAAAAAATTAATATAGCATTTACAAATGCTACACAAGTCATATTGTAATTGAATGTTAGGAAAAGTTACTTTTCCTTTTCAAGCTGTAGCGCTGTAACTTTCCACAATACAATATGGCAACCTGGAAGTGTTCTGCACACAGATGATATACAGACCGCCCCCTGAAAATGTCATTTCCTGCTTGTGCGATTGGCTCACTGATTTTCGCAGAAGTCTGCACTAAGATACAAGTTAGATTTTGGGTATCCTCACATCCTCTGCAACAAACTTTTCATTTTTGTGAGATTTTCCCAAAGAATTAAGCAAGTCTAAAGGGATGCAGAGCATGCCACTTTCCTTATTAGAGTCCTGCAGGTGCAGCAGCTGATTAATAATTATATAGTCACTCCCATTCACATTCACTGTGCAGATGACCACAGACAAACAGTTACTCCTTCAGAACAACAAAAGGTAGGAATCTGCAACAAAGTTTGTTAAAATCCCTGCAATGTACATAGATCACCCAGAGAGGAATGTTTTTTTCCTCAATAAAAGTGGAGTTACTCTTTAACGACTTCCCGCCCGGTCTATAGCAAAATGACAGCGGGTGGGACTTTCGTTGTTCTGGGTGGAGGTCATATGACGTCCTCCTGGCACACGCGGCCGTGTGGGCGCAATCTGTCTGTGTCCACCAGGCACCGCTTATGACAGATCACTGTGCCGGCCCGCTGCTGGTGCCATGTGATTGCTGTGACCAATCACAGCAGATCACATGGCAGTTGTAAACAATGGATGGCTTCCTTTCTTGCCATCCATTGTGTACAATCGTGTTGCTAGCTGTGATTGATCACAGTGAGCACATGGTACAGACAGAGCCAATCACAGCTCATCTGTACCATGTGATTAGCTGTGGCAAATAACAGCTAATCACAACAATACTCACTGAATCAATCAGTTTCATTCAGTAATAATGGTTGCTTATACCAATGAAATTCATTAGTATAAGCAATCATAATGTGTGTAAACATTTTTTTTTAAAAAAACCTAAATCCTGATCACTTCCCCAGAGTAGTACAGTGGTCACAGTTGCTTTGGTTAGTGCGTAAAAAAAAAAAAGTTAAAATTTTTTTTAAAGAAAATAATAAAAAATTGAAAAGCCAGTTAGAAAAGACCAGTTAGAAGATGACACTGTGCTGCACTGGTAACAGTATTAACAAATATATATATATCAACCACCTGAGATATGCAGACAATACCACACTAATAGCAGAATGTGAAGAAGAACTAAAGAGTAGGGATGAGCTTCGAGTTCGAGTTGAACATCGGCTGTTCGCCAGTTCACCGAACAGCGAACAATTTGGGGAGTTCGCGGCAAATTCGAAAGCCGCGGAACACCCTTTAAAAGTCCATGGGAGAAATCAAAAGTGCTAATTTTAAAGGCTTATATGCATAGTATTGTCATAAAAAGTGTTTGGGGACCTGGGTCCTGCCCCAGGGGACATGGATCAATGCAAAAAAAAGTTTTAAAAACGGCCGTTTTTTCAGGAGCAGTGATTTTAATAATGCTTAAAGTGAAACAATAAAAGTGAAATTTTCCTTTAACTTTCGTATATGGGGGGTGTCTATAGTATGTCTGTAAAGGGGCGCATGTTTCCCGTGTTTAGATCAGTCTGACAGCAAAATGACATTTCAAAGGAAAAAAAGTCATTTAAAACTACTCGCGGCTATTAATGAATTGCCGGTCCGACAATACACATAGAAGTTCATTGATAAAAACAGCATGGGATTTCCCCACAGGGGAACCCCGAACCAAAATTTTTTTTAAAAATGGCCTTGGGGTCCCCCTAAATTCCATACCAGCCCCTTCAGGTCTGGTATGGATATTAAGGGGCACCCCGCGCCAAAATTGAAAAAAAAATTGGCGTGGGGGTCCCCCTCAAAATCCATACCAGACCCTTCAGGTCTGGTATGGATTTTAAGGGGAACCCCGCGCCAAAATTTAAAAAAAAATGGTGTGGGGTCCCCCCAAAAATCCATACCAGACCCTTACCTGACCCGCAACCTGGCAGGCCGCAGGAATAGAGGGGGGGACGAGAGAGCGCCCCCCCAATTCCTGAACCGTACCAGGCCACATGCCCTCAACATTGGGAGGGTGCTTTGGGGTAGCGGCCCCCCAAAACACCTTGTCCCCATGTTTATGAGGACAAGGGCCTCATCCCCACAACCCTTAGCCAGTGGTTGTGGGGGTCTGCGGGCGGGGGGCTTATTGGAATCTGGAAGCCCCCTTTAACAAGGGGACCCCCAGATCCCGCCCCCCATGTGAAATGGTAATGGGGTACAAAAGTACCCCTACCATTTCACAAAAAAAGTTAAAAATGACAAGAGACAGTTTTTGACAATTCCTTTATTTAAAGTCTTCTTCTTTCCATCTTCTTCGGGTCTTCTTTCTTCTATCTTCCTTCGGTTTCTTCCTCCATCTTCTTCTTCCTCTGGTTCTTCCTCCGATCCTCTGCTTCTTGCTCCAGTGTTCCCGTCCGGCATCTTCCTCCGGGGTGTCTTCTTCCCTGCTTCATTCTCAGGCCGCTCCGCATCCATGGGAGACTCCCGCTGTGTGGCGCTTCTCGTCATCTGACACTTCCTAAATAACGGAGGGCGGGGCCACCCGGTGAATAACCGCGAGTACTTTTAAATGACTTTTTTTCCTTTTGAAATGTCATTTTGCTGTCAGACTGTTCTAAACAAGGGAAACATGCGCCCCTTTACAGGCATACTATAGACACCCCCCAGGTACGAAATTTAAAGGAATATTACAGTTTTATTGTTTCACTTTAAGCATTATTAAAATCACTGCTCCCGAAAAAACGGACGTTTTTAAAACTTTTTTTTGCATTGATAAATGTCCCCTGGGGCAGGACCCAGGTCCCCAAACACTTTTTATGACAATAACTTGCATATAAGCCTTTAAAATTAGCACTTTTGATTATTCATGTTCGTGTCCTATAGACTTTAACAGTGTTTGCGTGTTCGAACAAATTTTTTGCCTGTTCGCATGTTCTGGTGTGAACCGAACTGGGGGGGTGTTCGGCTTATCTCTACTAAAGAGTCTCTCAATGAAGGTGAAAGAGGAGAGTGCAAAATCGGGCCTGAAATTGAACATTAGGAAAACTAAGATCATGGCAACCGGTCCCATCACTCCTTGGCAAATAGAAGGAGAAGAAATGGAAACAGTGACAGATTTTATCTTCCTAGGCTCCAGGATCATGGCAGACGGTGACTGCAGCCATGAATTTAATAGACGCTTGCTTCTTGGGAGGAAAGCAGCAGCAAATCGAGACATTATAAAAAGCAGAGACATCAACCTACCGACAAAGTGGCATATAGTCAAAGCTATGGTATTCCAACAATGGCGGTGCGTCCATAAGGGCGCACGGGCTCTGCCCCCTTTCTCCTGCCACCCCCTCTAACACCAATAGATAGATATATGCATTGCATGAATCTATCTATGGCTGCCGCTGCCACCCCCTATTCAGGTGCCCGACCCCTTTTCGGGCGCCAGGCACCTGAATTACAGTGGCGGGGGGGTGTTTTTGAAGCACCTGATTAGAGCCATAGGCTCTAATAGGCGTCACAAAAGGTGACCTGTGAGCGCCATGCTTGGCGCTCGCAGGCCACTCAGCTGTGTTAGAAAAGCGAATGAATTTTCGCTTTCCTAACACTAAACCGCCTCTCTGCCAATCAGGTGCTCAGATCTGTTACCCGTCACCTGATTGGCTGAAACGACAGGCGCTGTGATTGGAAGCCTATCGGGCGTCAAATCATAGCAGAGAATGGGAGAAGACATCGAGGAGCTGTCCCATCGAGATGGGGTGAGTGCAGACGGCGGGTGGAGGGCACACTGACAGCTTTTGATGGCACAGTGGGAGAATTTGATATGGCACAGTGGCTGCTTTTGATGGGCACAGTGGCTGCGTTCGATGGGCACAGTGGCTGCTTTTTGATGGGCACAGTGGCTGCGTTTGATGGGCACAGTGGCTGCGTTTGATGGCGCAGTGGCTGTGTTTGATGGCGCAGTGACTGCGTTTGATGGTACAGTGGAGGCAATTGATGGGCACAGTGGCTGCGTTTGATGGCGCAGTGGCTGCGTTTGATGGCGCAGTGGCTGCGTTTGATGGTACAGTGGAGGCAATTTATGGGCACAGTGACTGCGTTTGGCACAGTGGTGGCAATTGATGGGCACAGTGGCTGCGTTTGATGACACAGTGGCGGCAATTGATGGGCACAGTGGCTGCGTTTATGGACACAGTTGCTGCGTTTTGCACAGTGGCTGCGTTTTGCACAGTGGCTGCGTTTGATGGTACAGTGGCGGCAATTGATGGGCACAGTGGCTGCGTTTGATGGTACAGTGGCGGCAATTGATGGGCACAGTGGCTGCATTTGATGGCACAGTGGCTACGTTTGATGGTACAGTGGCTACATTTGATGGTACAGTGGTAGCAATTGATGAGCACAGTGGCTGCGTTTGATGGTACAGTGAGGCTGCAAGTGGTGGGGCTTTTTTTTCAGAATTTCAGTTTTTTTGAGCCCCCCCCCAAAAAAATATTGAGCACCAGCCGCCACTGTATTCCAAGTAGTAGCCTATGGATGTGAAAGTTGGACCATAAGGAAGGCTGAACGCCGAAGAATTGATGCTTTTTTAAACTGTTATGTGTTGGAGAAGACTCTTGAAAGTCCCTTGGACGGCAAGAAGATCAAACTAGTCAATCTAGAAGGAAATCAACCCTGACTATTCACTGGAAGGACAGATTTTGAAGCTGAAACTCCAAATACTTTCGCCACCTAGTGCGAAGAGAGGACTCATTGGAAAAGACCCCCATGCTGGGAAACATGGAAGGAAAAAGGAGAAGAGGACGACAGAAAACAAGATGGATACATAGCATCATGGAAACAATGAACATGAAGTTAAGCAAGCTCCGGGAGGCAGTAAAGGAGTCTGGTAAAAGTCTGGTGTGCTATGGTCCATGAGGTCAGTACGAGTCGGACCACGACCAAACGACTGAACAACAACAACCAGTCAGTGCCCCTGATCACTGTCACACCAGTTAGAAGATGACACTGTACTGCACTGGTAACAGTATTTTTAAAAAAATATTAATAAATTGTGAAATAAAATCTATTTTTTTTTAATTTCTTAATTTTCCCAAAAAATTGTGAGAAAAACTTTACAACCTCAAAAAACTCGCCATGCCTCTTACTAAATACCTTGGACTGTCTACTTTCTAAAAAGGGGAAATTTGGGCGGTATTTGTACTGTCTTGGCAATTTTGGGCCTCCGAAATGAGATATAAATGAATAGGCCGTCAGTACATCAGGATTGAATTTTCAGATATACACTATATTGCCAAAAGTATTGGGACACCTGCCTTTAGACGCACATGAACTTTAATGGCATCCCAGTCTTAGTCCGTAGGGTTCAATATTGAGTTGTCCCACCCTTTGCAGCTATAACAGCTTCAACTCTTCTGAGAAAGCTGTCCACAAGGTTTAGGAGTGTGTCTATGCGAATGTTTGACCATTCTTCCAGAAGCCCATTTGTGAGGTCAGGCACTGATGTTGGACGAGAAGGCCTGGCTTGCAGTCTCTGCTCTAATTCATCCCAAAGGTGTTCTATCGAGTTTAGATCAGGACTCTGTGCAGGCCACCTCCTAGAACCCCCACAGTACACAAAGCTCACCCCCTCTTCCCACCCTCCAGTACAGAGTCCCCCCCCACCAAGAACAGAGGTCCCCCCTATTCCCCAGTGCAGAGCTACCCCACCCAGCAGCACCCCCAATATACAGATCCCCCCACCTCCTAGCACCCCCAATACACAGATTTCCTCTCAACACAGACCTCCCCCCACCTCCTAATACACAGATCTCCCAACACCTCCTTGCACCCCCAATAAACAGAGCTCCCCCCACCTCCTAGTACCCTCCCAATACACAGAGCTCCCCCACCTCCTAACAGCCTCCCAATACACAGACCTTTCCCAATACACAGAGCTCCCCCCACCTCCTAGCACCCTCCTAATACACAGAGCTCCCCCCACCTCCTAGAACCCCCAAGACACATAGCTCCCACCACCTCCCAGCACCCCTAAATATACAAAGCTCCTCCCAGCACCCCAAATACACATAGCTCCCCCATTTCCCAGTACCCCAGTACGCAGAGATCCCACCCACCTCTTAGCACCCCCAAAACACAGAGGTCCCCTCACCTTTTAGCACAAATACACAGATCTCCCCCACCTCCTATAACCTCTCCAATGCACAGAGCTCCCTCCCACATTCTAGCCCCCAAATACACAGAACTTCCCCTTCCTCCCATAGCCATCCAGTACACAGAGCTGCCCACTACAGCGCTACTGATGAGCGCTACATGCCTAGCCTCTTGGCAGCTGCTCCCCCTGAACTGAGGAGGCGCTGTCACTTGAGGTTCACTGTGTCATATGTACACACAGAATCGGCACAGGAAGATGCTTTTGTGTTCACAAGTGAATAGCGGCCGTCAAGGAGCAGAGGTACCACCGCGCTCCGGGTGGCAAAAACCCTGCTGACAGGAGTGACACTGCAGTCACTCCTGACAGTGAAAGGGGAGCTCCCAGTGCACCCCCCCCCCCCCCCCACTGCACATACAGTACAGCCAACACCCGGGGCAGATGCCCCTTCTGCCCCCCGCATCCCAGAGCCTGTGACTAGATGGTGGAGGAGATGTAACAGCCTGGTGTGCTCCTCTCTCTGTCTGTCATCCCTCCTGTGAGATTGTTCCTTGTTAGTACATAAGCACTGCAGCCCAGCTGATTGGCTACTTGTGTTGTTTCTCCCTCTCCCAATGTGATCCCTGCTGTACAGGGAATTGCAAAAGGCTGAAATGTATGCACTAACACTAGTCATTTAAAAAGTACACTAAAAGTGTATGTTTAGGCAAAATAAAAACATATGTAGTGCATCTTTGTAATACATCAACATTTCAATAGGAAAGGTTCCCCGTGGGGTTTTGAATTGCAGCAACAAAATACAAAAATTAGAAAAACATATAATTTTATTTAGAAAAAATAGTTACATCAAAAGGAGGAGCCTAGGACGCACTGTGCAGTCTATCAGTATTGGCTGTGTACTGCAGCGATCCTGCTCTCGTCCTTGGCAGCTGACTGCTATTCACATCTGCATATGCCTTTCTAATATGGGGAGCACGTGAGTGGATCTCATAGCATGTTTGCTGGTGTACCATATATTTAGAGCATTGCGCAATGAAATTTCTTCTTTTTTATCTGCTTTACATATGATTGCTGGTGGTGAAAACTACATCTTATGAGGTTGGAGCTGAATGACACTATCGCTCAGGATTAACAGGCGAGCACGCCAATTAAGCAATTTTAAAGCAATTTCAGAACTTTTAATACTAGGACTATATTGTTTTTCCTGTTTGGACTTGGCTGTCTTGTTCTTTCACTTATTTATTTATTATATCAGTAGTGTGTATATATATATATTTATGGCCAACCATCTGATTTAACACTATTTTTTTTATGCACACTGTGACACTAGGTATTTATTAGTTTTAGCACGTGTGGTCACAGATTTTAGCTGCATTTTCATTGCACAGTATTCGGATTTGTTTAATTGATTCTGTATGTGGGTTATATTATTTATTTATTTTATATTTTTTACTGATCACGCAGTGAAGCGCTTCAATCTTTCTTTATTTACATCAAAGAGACATTTGTTTAAGTTAAAACATGAGCTCTGTGGGTGAAGCTAATGCATGTACATAAAAATAGCATGACATAAGTATGTAAATCATACTGAGAAATACTGACGCGTTTCGACCTTCAACAGTAGAGGTCTTCTTCTGGGGAGCGAGCAAAAAACTCTAGCGAAAAAAATACATATATAGTAATAATAGAATCATTTAGAAACCAAAATGTCAACAAGCAACATGACATTTTGGTTTCTAAATGATTCTATTATTACTATATATGTATTTTTTTTTCTCTACAGTTTTTTTGCGCACTCCCCCAGAAGAAGACCTCTACTGTTAAAGGTCAAAAACGCATCGGTTCTTCTCAGTATAATTTCCATACTTATATCATGCTATGTTTTTCCTTTTTGTACTCAATGGCTGTAATTTTTATGTACATGCATTAGCTTCACCCACAGAGCTCATGTTTTAACTTAAACAAATGTCTCTTTGATGTAACTATTTTTTTCTAAATAAAATTATATATTTTTCTAATTTTTGTATCTTGTTGCTACAATTCAAAGCCCCACAGGGAACTTTTCCTATTGATGCATTATTAAGGGGCTTGCACTATTAGTATCGTTTTTCTATTTTTTATATATCAACATTTCCCTATGTTATGCTGCATGTGCAGAAAAATACCCGTTGATCTGCTCCTAACTTCCTGCAGTGAGCCAACAACACTGCCTCTTCCTGCCCCTGCTGGACTACAGAACTCCTCCACCTTATGTAATAGAGATGAGGCAAGGAGGAGGTGTTTTGTAGTCCATGAGAAGAGAACTGGACAGGGGTGACAATACTACTTGGGATTTCAGTTCGGCAAGTAAAACATGTATTTTTCTGTGTAAAACAATTGCTCACACTGCTAAATAAATAAAATCACACCGTTTCAGAGCAGAGAACTCGGATAGTGTTTAATACTTCATGGTTTATCGACACTTTCTTGCACTGCGAGATCAATAACACTGTTCATACTGCAGGAGGCAGCGTAATAGTCCATAGTCAGTAACATTAGCGATGCTAACCAGCAAATAAACAGTTTAAATAGAATAGCACCAGAATATACACCTGTACAATAAATATTAGGTAAAAAATAACTAGACATATTTATACATGTATAATATATACAAGTTAGTGTTCTCTAGGGGTGTGCAAAATGCAGCTGGACAAACAGGGATGAAGCCGGGCGTTCGGGACTGGCACCAAGGCTCTGCGTTGAAGACATCGAACGTCAACAGGCGGAGGAGTCTTTTAGACCTCGGTACCCTGTACAAGACTTGCTACGTCTATGACACGGATAAAAACAAACAGGGAGGCCGGGGCAATCTTCATGCCGTCTTTAGATAAGAGGTGAATATGGCGGTAACCTGTAGAATGGGGCACAGCATTAAAAAAAATAAATATTTAAATATATGTAAAAATTGAACCAAATATTTAAAGATTAAGTTTAAACATTTCAACCAATAGCAGTTTTGTATCTTTTTTTTTTTTTTAATAAGAAGAAAGTTTTATTTGAACACATTCATGCGTAAATATTCCATAAACACTCACAAAAGAATGCAAAGTTGTAATGTACAAAACAGTTGAAAACAAATAGGCAATTACAGCTTCCAACTGCATAGAGCTCACTAAAGAGAACATACAGCTCCACCTAGTGACTGAAAACAGAAATGACAGTGCCAATAGAGCATTAAAGTGGTTGTAAACCCTAGCACGAAAAAGAAAAAAACTGCAAGACAAAGACATAATGAGCTAGTATGCATAGCATACTAGCTCATTATGAATTACTTACCTGAGATCGAAGCCCCTGCAGCCATCCTCGTACACCGCTCCGGCAGCCGACATCGCTCCTGGAGTTACATCCAGGTATCGCGGGATCCGGCGCTGTGATTGGCCAGAGCTGCGATGATGTCACTCCCACGCATGTGCGCGGGAGCCGCCGGTAATGGCACACTCACTGAAGCAACGGCTCGTACGTGCCGTTGCCTCAGTTTGCTTCAGTGCGCATGTGCCGATGATGTCGGCACATGCAAATACAGGGGATATCTCCTAAACCGTTCAGGAGATATCCAGGGTAGCTACAGGTAAGCCTTATTATAGGCTTACCTGTAGCAAAAAGTTTGTTGTAAGGGTTTACAACCACTTTATTATTGCACACTCCGAAGTCAGATAGTAATAACCAGCAATGAGTAAGCAACAGCATTCTACCCCAATATCCGATCTACAATCAGGTCTACTGGGGCCAAGCCTGGTGCATCAAGCCAACCTCCCCAAACCCATTCAAATTTAGCAGGGCACCCACGGTGCTGATAAATAACCAAGTAGTACCCATATGGTCTAGCCATTCCTTAAGGGATGGAGAATGGTACATATGGCCCACCCAAGCATATTGGACCCATGAAAGAGTATTTTGAGTAAGGTGTGTCTCTTGTAGCCCGCATATAGCAGGCTGGTATTTATGAAGCACAGCATTCATCATGGCCCTTTTTATGGGATTGTGAAGACCCCGAATATTCCATGACACTAATATGACCTCTGACATGGGTCTCTTGAGCAGGTAATGTGGCCAGAGAGGCAGCAGCACACCGTCATCTCCAGCAGGAGTGTAATAAAGCAGTCCAGTGTTTCTAACGGTTCACCCCAAGGAGGCCATGCCACGGGGATGGAGCAGGTATGGGAATCATCCGAGCCATAGGAACAACTAGGTTGGAGCTATTGATTGAGTTAATAGTTAATTGAAAGGGAATCAGTTACTTTTGCAGGCAATTGGCGTCCCTTTTGCTGAAGTTGGGGTGATTACAGCTAAGGTTTGGTTTAGGAGCAGAAATAAGGGGGATGAATTAGGGTTAACGGGTCAGAGTTAAAGCTCAATTCCAGATAAATTGTTGCAGCCCGGCTGCAAGTGTTACTTGCTCGTATAGGTCTAGGGGAACAAAAAAAAAGAAGATTTAATTAGTCGATCCTCCGCTCATCCCTACAGCTAGACCAGACCCTGTAGCGACTTCTCCCCCCAAGCTCTAGCCATCTAGGATCCTGACGTCATAAAGACCAAAGCAGAGTCCATAGCCCTGCATTGTTCTGACACCGAGAGACAGTCCAACGCCAGAGTGTGGGGGAGCGCCGCTTGCTGGAGGAGCTGAGGATCAGGTAAGTACAAGTGTTCCCCTTCGCCCATAGACAAAACAAGCAATTAACTCCTGCAGTGCAGGCACAGCCCCACTGCAGGGGATCTTTTTTCCCCAGAGTTAGGCTTTAACTGCTAACACCACTGACAAATCAAACCCAATGTGACGTTGCTCACCTGATTTGATACTCTTGAAGGGTAGAGTATATTGCCCAACAAAGTCATTCCTTGTGGTCTTGTCATAATCCTCCACCACAAACCTTACCAGGGCCAGCTCTGGGACGTGTATTTTAAATAGCAGCTTTTCGTTCCACAATGGGTTAAATCCTTTGAATGTAGGAGGAGAGAAAATCCATGTTAATTTACAATTTCAATGGGATGTACACTTTCTACAGAGACACATCTATAGGAATTTGTGGATTACCAAGATATAGACGTAAACACACGACTGAGACAGTATTTCAGAATTTTTTTATTGGAATGTAAAGAAAAGATACATTTTACAAGTTACTCTGACATCCCTCAGAAGATGTTCTGTAGGACAAAACCCGTAGGGGCGGGTGTCGTTTGTCAGTGTTTTTCCAGGTATATATTCCTCCCTTGTGAGTGTAGTACCCTGATGTTTAGGCAGGGTTGCTAGTAAATTTACCTGCCAAGTATAGTTGCCTTTGTCAATTGATAGGAGATCAATTGATTCCACCCTAATTCTGGAATTGCTGCACTTCTCTCTTCTGTCACTAGATGGCCGGGTATCTGGTGGCATTAGATAAGACAAGGGCATTTCAAAGACAGATTAGGAATAGATGGGGTATCTCAGCCAATGGGCAGGGAACTTCTTGGTTCCCTTGGCCTGCTGGGAAAGCCTATTAATTTGGGTGAGGTCAGGTGATCGGGGTTCTGTGCCACCTGGACGGCTGTCTGGGTGGACGTGTGTTCTACTGCCCCGGGTTGCTAGGCCAGAGCCTGAGGCCTATCCCGGGGACATCTGGTTGCTAGTCTGTCTGAGGGCTTATCCAGAAGGAAGAGAGCAACGCAGGGTTGGGACTGCGGCTTGCAGTCCAGCCAGAAGGGACGGTTCTGCTGGCCGGAGAACCTGTCCTGGTCGGAAGAAGAGGGGAAGCTTTCGCCACTAAGGAACCATCCACCTTGTTACCAGGGACCACCGTGAGTAGCTGAAGCAAGTACTAGAGCAGTATTCTCACCAACCGGGGACAGTGAAGACTTGGGAAACTTCAGCAGATGTAAAGCCAGGGACCCAGCCAGTGGAGGTGACGCTTGCAGAGTGGTCTTGTGTGCCAAGACAGGGACCGAGCAGGCCAGTGGGGTGACAATTGAGGAGTATCTGTGAGTGCCAAGCTAGGGACCCAGCAGGGACGGGAGGGGTGGCGCTTGAGGAAGATACTTAGAAGATTGGAAGAGCTCAGGAGATCCAGTGGCAGTGGATCAGCGGGTCTAAGTGATAGACTGGGAGCTCAGTTGAGTGAAGATCTGAAAACGAGATTGTGGAGGAAGTGAAAGAATTCACTGCAACCTTTGTTTGAATCCGTTCAAGATTCTTGCCATAGGAGACAGCGTGTCTACACATGCAGAAGTGGTGCCCGGCTGGGTGCCTTTCCCTGCGTGGCTGTCTACGTATAGAAGTTTCAGAGTCTGCTAATTAACATTGCAACTACTAAAGGGTGTCCTGGCCCTAACCCTCTCTCCCCAGTTCTGTTCAAGAGAAAATAAATCTCTTTTGCATTCAAGAAGTGTCTGGCGCCCATTAATATACCTTGCATTACACCCACCATGCCTCGTAACCTACTCTACATAGAAGGATGTCAGCTGTCCCTAACTCTGGAGGTCACCAATAGGCCTGGAGAGGCCCGGGACTTGGCTACATGAGTGTTTACCTTTATTTGATAAACTGATTGGAAAATCGCTACACTGTGTAGTTTCCTGTTTCTTTCTCTGCACATAGGACTCGGATAAAGTATATGTAGTTGCCCTCAACATACATAAAGGTGAGAGCCATCCATCTTTCTGTGATCAGTGTAAAGGGATCTGAGACCTCCTGTGTGATGAGGCTCTGAGGAAGAAGGTAATCCTTCAAAACGCGTCAGCCAGCAGTGGTTCGCACGTCCTCTCTTCAGGATCTGGAGACTGCTATCAGTAGACGAATTGTCACAAGCCAAAGATTGTTACATTGTGGTTTTCTTTTTATCTTTGTGAGTAGTTTTAATATTTTTTCTTCTAATAAATATATCAAAGGATAATGCACAAGGATGGTGCGCCTTCTTTTTTCTAACCTTTTCTAACCTTTTGGTAAGCAGATTTGTTTGGTGGTGGCTTGGAGCAGGGCTGCTGATAAGGCAATACAACTGGTCCTGTTGTACTGGGCCCAGATCAGCTAAACAGGGGGGCCCGTTTCAGCTTTAGTGCTCATTTCTGCCTAAAATAATAAATGGATTTTACTAAAACCACACCCTTATTACCACTTGCTTAAGGGCTTAAATTACATTTCCCTTGGCCCCATCAGGTTAACAGAGGGGCCCAGGAGGTGGGAGCAGAGGAGGGACTTTTTTCCATTTTTGAGGTGTAGGCCTCTATTGTAGGTTTAAGTGGGGGTTGGGGGGGGCTGTATGGGGCCCCATGATTTCTAACCGCGGCCCTCGACTGGAGCCCTGTGAGCACGCTTATCAATACCTGTATTAATAATAACGCATTTAGCTGTTTGCAATTAAAGCAAGCATGTGGGGACTTTTTCTTGTAAATCTTATGCCCTGTACAGACGATCGGACATTCCGACAACAAAATCCATGGATTTATTTCCGACGGATGTCGGCTCAAACTTGTTTTGCATACACATGGTCGCACAAATGTTGTCGGAAATTCCAAACATCAAGAACGCGGTGACGTACAAGACGTTCGACGAGCCAAGAAAAATGAAGTTCAATAGCCAGTGCGGCTCTTCTGCTTAATTCCGAGCATGCGTGGAATTTTGTGCGTCGGAATTGTGTACACACGATCGGATTTTAAGGACAATAAATTTTGTTGTCGGAAAATTTGAGAACCAGCTCTCAAATTTTTGTTGTCGGAAATTGAACATTGAACATCTGTTGTCGGAAATTCCGATTGTGTGTACGGGGCATTACTAGTTAAAAATTGCCTGTATAGTGTACAGTATATGATCTATTGCATTGTTCCACTGTACCCCTAAAACCAATGGTGCAAGTAGCAAATGGCTTCCTAGGCATTGGTCCTGGCCCAGCCACTCCTGCACCATTACTCCTACTATTAGCCCATTGCTGTGATGGTCATCCCCACAAAAAGAAATAGGAAAGACTCAAGGGTGGTGGGTAAACCATTGCCGCATTGTCCAAACCATTTAACCTCTACAGTAATTCGAATGAGAAATGAATAGATGACGTGATGGTGGTGAGACTCCACATAACTCACCATTGTTCTCTATATACTTGGTTTCCAACTTCATTTGGTCGATAGGAACACCAAAGATCTCCACTCTTACTAGAGGATCTACAATGGAGCCCTCCTTACTGTTCTCCACCTTAGGCAGCTGCTGAGCGCTAATCACCTGTACACAATAACACCATTGTAGAGGGACACGATTATCAAAATTGTTTTTAATTATAAATTATACAGAATCTGGTCATTAATGTTTTTACAAATAAACAATTAATTTAAGGTTTATCCAAAACGTTTTTTTTCTTTATTTTGGATTAGGTAGGGGAGGGTTAGGGACCCTATCTGTGTCCCCACTGGGGAAGTTCATCCTTTCTATTTGTCCCAGTGATCCTTATCACCAGGAATGAAAGTGATGGGAAGATTCAAGATTTTGAGTTGTGACCAGAACAGAAATAGATTTGAAATCTTCCATTGAGGGTACTTGTTGCTGAGACCCTCATTTCCTGTTTTGTCTTCAAGAGAAGAAGTAAGGAGAAATCTCCCCAAGCAGTGCCCGATTAAACTCTGTGGAGGCCCTTAGGCAGTCGTAACATGGGGCCCCCTTTCGCAGGTTTCTGGAGGTTTCTTATGTGCATCCTCTAGAGCAGGGGTCTCCAAACTATGGCCATCCAGTTGTTCAGGAACAACAATTCCCATCATGCCTAGTAGGGTTGCACCGATACCGATATTCGTATCGGTATCGGTGCCGATACTGAGCATTTGCCCGAGTACTTGGGCAAGTGCATTCACTCCAGTCCCCATCCGTGCTCCGCTCCTGTCCCCCTGCGTGCTCCGCTCCTGTCCCCCTCCGTGCTCTGCTCCTGTCCCCCTCCGTGCTCTGCTCCTGTCCCCCTCCGTGCTCCACTCCTGTCCCCATCCGTGCTCCACTCCTGTCCCCATCCGTGCTCCACTCCTGTCCCCCTCTGTGCTCCTCTCCTGTCCCCCTCTGTGCTCCGCTCCTGTCCCCCTCCGTGCTCCGCTCCTGTCCCCTTCCGTGCTCTGCTCCTGCCCCCTTCCGTGCTCCGCTCCTGCCCCCCTCCATGCTCCGCCCCTGCCCCCTTCCGTGCTCCGCTCCTGCCCCCTTCCGTGCTCCGCTCCTGCCCCCCTCCGTGCTCCGCTCCAGTCCCTCTCTGTGCTCTGCTCCTGTCCCCCTCTGTGCTCTGCTCCTGTCCCCCTCCGTGCTCTGCTCCTGTCCCCCTCCGTGCTCCACTCCTGTCCCCCTCCATGCACTGCTCCTGTCCCCCTCCATGCTCCGCTCCAGTCCCCTTCCGTGCTCCGCTCCGGGTCCCCCTCCATGCTCCACTCCTGTCCCCCTCCGTGCTCCACTCCTGCCCCCCTCCGTGCTCCGCTCCAGTCCCCCTCCGTGCTCCGCTCCTGTCCCCCTCTGCGCTCTGCTCCTGTCCCCCTCCGTGCTCCACTCCTGTCCCCCTCCATGCACTGCTCCTGTCCCCCTCCATGCTCCGCTCCAGTCCCCTTCCGTGCTCCACTCCGGGTCCCCCTCCATGCTCCACTCCTGTCCCCCTCCATGCTCCACTCCTGCCCCCCTCCATGCTCCACTCCTGTCCCCCTCCGTGCTCCACTCCTGCCCCCCTCCGTGCTCCGCTCCAGTTCCCCTCCGTGCTCCGCTCCAGTCCGTGCTCCGCTCCAGTTCCCCTCCGTGCTCCGCTCCTGTCCCCTTCCGTGCTCCACTCCTGTCCCCCTTCGTGCTCTGCTCCAGTGCCCCTCCATGCTCCACTCCTGTCCCCCTCCGTGCTCCACTCCTGCCCCCCTCCATGCTCCGCTCCAGTTCCCCTCCGTGCTCCACTCCTGTCCCCTTCTGTGCTCCGCTTTGGTCCCCCTCCCTGCTCTACTCCTGCCCCCCTCCGTGCTCCGCTCCTGCCCCCCTCCGTGCTCCACTCCTGCCCCCCTCCGTGCTCCACTCCTGCCCCCCTCCATGCTCCGCTCCAGTTCCCCTCCGTGCTCCGCTCCTGTCCCCTTCCGTGCTCCACTCCTGTCCCCCTCCGTGCTCCGCTCCTGCCCCCCTCCGTGCTCCACTCCTGTCCCTCTCCGTGCACCGCTCCTGTCCCCCTCTGTGCTCCGCTCCGGTCCCCCTCCGTGCTCCGCTCCGGTCCCCTTCCGTGCTCCGCTCCGGTCCCCCTCCGTGCTCCGCTCCAGTCCCCCTCCATGCTCCACTCCTGTCCCTCTCCATGCACCGCTCCTGTCCCTCTCCATGCACCGCTCCTGTCCCCCTCTGTGCTCCGCTCCTGCCCCCCTCTGTGCTCCGCTCCGGTCCCCTTCCGTGCTCCGCTCCGGTCCCCTTCCGTGCTCCGCTCCGGTCCCCCTCCGTGCTCCGCTCCTGTCCCCCTCCATGCTCCGCTCCTGTCCCCTTCCGTGCTCCGCTTCGGGTCCCCCTCCGTGCTCCACTCCAGTCCCCCTCCGTGCTCCACTCCAGTCCCCCTCCTTGCTCCTCCGCCCCCTTTGTCCTCGTTCTGTCAGGATGGAGAGCAGAGGAAGGAGCCGGAAATCTGTGTCCTCAGTTCCTTTCCTGGTCTCAAAAGGGAGATGTTAGGGGTCTGGCAAGACCCCTGATATCTCACCAAATCCCCCCCCCCCCCCCAACAGGGCTGATAAAATAAAAAATTTTAATAAATAAGTATTTCAAAGATTAAATTGTAAAAATAATAAAAAATAAAGAATTAAAAAAACACACTGACACCGTCCACTCCCTCCCAAAAAAGAAAGCATTGTAAAAAAAATTAAAAAATTAAAATTGCAAAGAATATTAAAAAAAAAAATTATAAAAAATAAAATTGTAAAAAAATAAAAATAAAAAAACTACTGACACAGTCCATGCGTCATCAGTGCTGCATATTACCACTGTCACATGACTGTCACATCACTGCCACTGTCAATGACTTGACATTAAAAAAAAAGTATCGGCAATCGGTATCGGCGAGTACTTGAAAAAAAGTATCGGTACTTGTACTCGGTCTTAAAAAAGTAGTATTGGTGCCACCCTAATGCCTAGTCATGTCTGTGAATTTCAGAGTTTTACAATACCTCAAGGGACAAGTAATTCCGCAACAGCTGGAAGGCCGTAGTTTGACGATCCCTGCTCTAGTGGGATAACATTGAACTAAGTAGTGTGCACGTCGTCCACTAGATGGAGATGTTAATCCCTACTGTACATTACACGGACGGAGGTTGCCCCAAAATTTTTCTCAAACTGAGCTGAAAGAAGATGAGCTTTAGAGACAAACTTTTATGTGATCCTGATATCTCTGGTAAGGTTTATGTACTTTAAAGTGGATTTCCAGTCATTTTTGTGCTTATTAAAACTCAGCAGCTACAAAAACTGTAGCTGCTGACTTTTAATAAACACACACTTACCTGTCCCACGATCCAGCGGTGCATTCATCCCGCCGTTTTCACACTTTCTCCTTCCTCAACAGCGCCGGCATCTCTACTATTGCCACCTGGCTGACAAGCTTGTGGCTCCACAGCCTGGGATACCCACTGCGCATGCGTGAGCAGCGCGGCGCTCTTTTGACTAGTCCCAAAGTCTTCTAGGACCTGTCATGTGTCCCAAAAGGCTTCAGGAGGGAGGAGGAAGGAGAGCGTCTACTTTGTGATCGCCTAAAGTGACCAGAACGGAAGTGGCAGCGAGTACCTGTCAAAATTGGGTACCCACTCCCCCCCTCCTCCCCAAAAGTTCAGTTTCACAAATGGGAGCTGGGGAGGAGGCCTTAAAGCGTAAGTTTCACTTTTGGGTGGAACTCCACTTTAAGTTGTTATTGGGTACATTGCATTAATACAGGATTTTCTCTATAGAGTCTTTAATGTTAAGATTTTGTTTCTTTGAGTTGATTCTTTTTTTTTTTTTCTATCTTTTGTAAACAATCTAAGAAAGCTTCATTGTAATTTTTTTTTGAAGATCAAATCAATATTATTTTGATCCGTTGTCGCAGGGCCTTTAAAAGGCGTGGGGCCCATAGGTCGGTGCCTACTCTGCCTATTTGGTAACCCAGCACTGTCCCCAATGATGAAAAAAAAACAGACCAGGGCATGTAATCCTTCCCTATAATATCCATAACTAAAAAAACAAAAACAAGTTTGGCTATTTATACTTTAATCCCTTTATGCCTGAAGATAAAACACCTGAACACAGTTTTGCAACTTTGACATGTGTTAGTAAAACTGTACATCTCATCACAACTACAGTGGAACCTCGGATTGTGAGTAACGTGGTTAACGAGCCTTTCGCAATACGAGCACCGTATTTTTAAAAATCATAACTCAGTTTGCGAGTGTTGTCTTGCAAAACTAGCACGATTCGGGCCAAAGCGTGTGCAATACCGCGTTTGGCCTGAGGTGGGGGGGCTCCGGAGCTGTTCAGAAATGCACGGAAAGGCCCAAGGACAGCTCGGCTGACCTTGGCAAACCTTGTGAACGGAGTCTTTCCGAGGTTTGCCGAAGTCAGCCGAGGTGTCCTCGGGCCTTTCCAGCCGTTTCCGAGGCTCTCCGGTGACCCCCCACCTCTGGCCGCATGTGGTGTTGCATGCCTTTGAAGTCAATGCGAACAAATTATTTTCGTTTCCATTGACTTTAATGGGGAAACTCGCTTTGATATGAGAGTACTTTGGATTACGAGCATTCTTCTGGAACGGATTATGCTGGAGGTTCCACTGTAGTTAGTATATTTAGGTGGATTATATTGCGTTTTTTCATATTCAGGTAAATGGTAATGGATATTTCCTGATTTTTTTTACAACACTGTATTATCAAAGAAAAACTGGTCCAAAATAGTAAAAAAAAAGTTATATATATATATATATATATATATATATATATATACACACACATACATATATATATATACATATATATGTATATATATATATATATATATATATATATATATATATATATATATATATATATATATATATATATATATATATATATTTTTTTTTTTTTTTTATTTAGCTGTATATTTTTTGCCAATACTGTGACCCACCATGAAAAAAAAAAAGTAATATAAATTCTCCTACTCCTGATGTTTGTGGTGATACCACATATGTGTATTTTATTTGTTTCTTGTACCCATAAGAGGACCTGGATTGATAGTGTATTCTACTTTTTCATTTTTTTTTTCTATCCTACCTAAACACTAGACAGTAAATAAAAATAAAAATGAAAAAATAAAAATCTGGGACCTTTGACTGCTGGCCTGTGAACCCGACCTTGACCCTAACAGTAACCCAGGTCACACCCTGATCTATTTTATTTGTATTCTTTTTTTTTTTTTTTTTAAATGCAAGATTTTTTTGTTTGTTTTAATGAGGAAAAGATACAATGTATCTTTTTCTCCATTCAGAAGGAGAAACATAGAACAGGGCAGGTTTTGCTGATTGATCACTGCGATATCCAATCACAGGCTTTGATAGCGATCACATGATTGGTAGCAGGTTTTCCTGGTTCCCAATCATAAGTATGAAACCCTGAGCTGTCAGTGACAGCTCAGTCTCTGTGGTGGGAGTGCATTACGGGGTACACTTTCAGAACAACCGCCGGTGCGCATATATGCGGCGCCTTGGAGGACAGCCCACTTCCGCGATGCTGCATATATGGGTGACGGGTAGGGTTGCCACATCATCCTTTTAATCCAGGACATATATGAAGTATAAAAATCTGTGGCTGATTTAATGCAGATAAGGCACCAAGTGAGTTTAATTACCACCTTAATCAGCCACAGATCCTGTGTAATTAATATGTGTCCTGGATTAAAGGGATGATGTGGAAACCCTAGTGACGGGTTAACATACCGAATGCAGAACCATTTTACTTTCCGACTGTAGAACAGCTGGGAAGCCGCTTACCTGTATGGACAATGTGACCGGAGAATAGCCCTCGGTGTCCTGAGGCTGATCCGGGTTGAAGTTGGTGACTACACTTCTCATGAAGGCGGGTTTCAGGACATAACCGCAGCGGGCGTTCTGCTGAAAAAGTCCATCGTTCAGATCCATCTCCACCCCGGCTGTCTGGAAATTCAGCGCCACTGAGGAGTCAAAGGACAGTTCTTCCATTAGCTTTGGCTGCAACAAGCCTTTTTCAATTTAAAGAGGAACTGCCGTCTGCTCACATAATTTGTAATAAAAACATCTTTGCCATTCTGAAGCTTCCCTCCAACCACTTTGCATATTATTTTATATATACTGTGATTCTGTACTTGCCAAATATGCTGCAAAAATCTCCCTCCACTGAGTCTGGCTGCAGCCATTTTGACTGTGGGCAGCTGGCGCTGCTGCCTGTTCACTTCCTGGATTTACACAGACACACAGAGGCACAACCTGCAGCTCTCATTGGCCCTCCTATGACCCCCCTCCCTTCCTGGCAAACTCTCACGAGTGAGAGAGAGAGAGCTGTGCATGATGTGATAAGCCTAGGCTAATGACCAGACAACAGGAAGTGGACTGTATAAGGTATTTACTGGCAGAAAAAAAATGTTTTACTATCCAAAGTTAAACCAACAAGGGCAGAAGATTTAATAGATGAAAAGATGAAAAAGTTCAGTTTTAATTGAGCGTTTGAAGTTTGAACATAAGTAGTGCAGTAAAGCTTAGGGAGGACTGTAAAGGCAATGAAAGTACATTAAATTTACACTTGGGGGTTACTGCACACTCATTGTACAGTATATCGCACATTCACAGTAAGGGAGCCAATTCGATTTTTATGGACTGCAAAAAAAAGAAAAAAAGAAATACGTGCCTATACTATTTTTGCAATGCAATACATGTGCGTCCTGGTGTGCTGGTTGCCCACAGTGCAGGCATTAATGTTTAGAGATGTGCATGACGAAAAAAAAAATTGGTTTAGTTTTGGATTAATTCATTAAGTTAATCACCTCGTTTAGTCCTATTCGTTACGTCAGATTGATTCGTTTTCGGAATTAGTTTCCTATATTCATTGTTCCAAATCGATTCATATTTTCAGAAGTTATTTTGGAAGATTGGCTACATTCGTTTTTTTAAGCCCCCCGTTCACACCGACTTTTCATGCGATCTGACAGTTCCAAAACGCATTGACAAGTCCCACCCCATTGCTAGCAATGGAACTGCTCATAATCGCCGTGATTCATGTCGCAGCGATTATGAAAAAGGTTCCTGCACTACTTTTTACTCAATTTCGTTGTGACTTGCATAGACTTCTGTTAAGTGAGGTTGCAAGCCGCAATGAAACCGGCAGTGCAAACCGAATTGATGTGTGGTTTTGAAATCACTTCTAAGTAGCATGATTTTGAAGCTGCACTGGTGCGAACGGGGGCCTTAATTACATAGTTACTTAGTTAGTCAGGTTGAAAAAAGACGCAAGTCTATCTAGTTCAACCAAAAAAAAAAAAATCAAACAATCCCATATACACAAATCTATACCAACAGTTGATCCAGAGGAAGGCAAAAAACCCCAGCAAAGGATGATCCAGTTGGCTCCAGCAAGGAAAAAAATCTATCCTGATCCCCCGAGAGGCAATCAGATTTTCCCTGGATCAACTTTACCTATAAATGTCAGTATCCAGTTATATTCTGTACATTTAGGAAAGTATCCAGATTTTTTTTAAAGCAATCTACTGAGTTGGCCAGAACAACTTCTGGAGGGAGTCTATTCTACATTTTTACATTCATTTCGGATTCATTCGTTATGTTATGATTCAGAGATTCTGATGGATCCACCTCCATCCAACCCAAACACAATAAGTAGGAATCATTTTATTTCACTATTATACCTTACCCTAACTATGTATTGCAATAAGGCTGGCCAATCATTATACAATTTTCTTATTCGGTTTTCTTTAGATTTACCTTTACCTATGTAGTGCAAGCGCCTGCCTGATTGCATTCATATTGAAAGTGTTTAGGTTTGGGCATGTGCCTGGATTTTGTCTTGCATACTAAGGGCGCACTATTGTCGGCCAACAAACAAGAACGTAGTGACTTACTACTTGGTATTTCAGCCCTTGAGCGCCACCGTTTGGGCACCTGTCGTGTTCGGTGAGCATTGATTGCGAGCAGTTTGTACTTTGGACTTTTGTGTGACGGACTCGTGTACACACAATACGAAAATCTGACAACAGACCATTGTCCGATGAAAATTTACTAGCCTGCCCTCCAACATTTGTTGGCCGAACGTTGGACAACAATTGTCTGAAGGAGCGTAACTAAGGGCACTTATAATAGCGCCTGCAAACTGACCCGAAAGTGTGGCTGCTGTCTCTCCAATGTGAAAACCCCAAGGGCTTTCACACTGGAGCGGTGCGCTGGCAGGACGGGAGAAAAAGTCCTGCCAGCAGCATCTTCGGAGCGGTGAAAAAGCGGAGTATATATTGCTCCTTCACCGCTCCTGCCCATTGAAATCAATGGGACAGCGCGGCTATACCGCCGGCAAAGTGCCTCTGCAGAGGCGCTTTGCGGTGGTCTTTAACCCTTTCTCGGCCGCTAGCGGGAATACCGACGGTAAAGCGCCGCTTACAATAGCGGCGCTTTACCGCCGACGCCGCCCCCGCCCCAGTGTGAAAGGGCCCTAACGGTTCGGTTTTAGGCCAACAGTCTGTCATCACACATTCCTCTGCCAACAATCGGATCATGTGTACGAGGCTTAAGTCTCCATTTTATACATAGTTTGTGCATATTTTATAATTCACGCTACGCTCACTAGAATAAAAGCGAATGGATCTGAATCAATTTGGATCATTCTTTATGTTAGTATGTTATTTCGTATGCTTCAAACATTAACAAAAGGACCAAACTATCACATCACGTCAGCCGAATTAAACAAATGAATACAAATTAATTTGATGTTTTCATTATAATTTATTTCGGATTCTTTGAAATTTGTTACTTTTGTGATTCGGAGATTCGGATACATCCGAATAACGAAAATTCTATCTGAATTTTGTTTCGTAAGAAAACGGATTGCGCCACCTTCCGTAACCAGGTGACAATAAAGGAAAAAAGCCAAAAAATAAATAAAATAAACTAATGCAGCCACCTCATCCAATGACTGGTAAGCTGCAAATTTAAAAAAATAAATTTCTTGGCTGAAATATTCTTAAAATTCTTATCTCCTGATGGAATATGAATCTTACCCATTTGGCACCCAACATTCCACATTTCCTGCGGGTTGTAGTTTGAAGAGTCCGTCCTGAGCCCAGTGGGGTAAATCCGCGTCAGCTGCCAGGCGTTATGTCGGACAAATTCATTACCTAATGCAATCCGAGAAGACAGAGCTATATTAGACTAGAGACTAGGCAAGGCCAAAGATAAAACTACTAAACGAAAGAATAATAAACCATTATAACTATATAAAAATAATGACAATAAATATCGGTATAAATGTATTTAAAATCTCCATCAAATAACTTTTTTTTTTTTTAGTTTTGGACAAAGCTGGGAACAGCTGGGAGAACCCTGGTCAAGTTTTAATTTCTGAGTAGGAAGATTGCTTGATTTCACTCTTAGCATGCACATCTAAAGGGATGTGCTCTTTCATATAATGCTTGGGGAACAGCAATACAGGAACTGATGCCAACAGTAAGCACCCAAAGAGCAAAAGTGTTGGATGGCAGAGAAAGCTTTTAGCAGTGAGAGGCAGGCCAATGACAGTACATATCAGGAGGAGTGGGAATTGACTGATGATTGAAGCCCTTCGGACAGGAAATGAAAGCATGCTCAAGACAGCTTCTGCAGCTTCAAAGGGTTACATTGCAAATTTCCAAGGAATTGAGAGTAATCAATTTCAAGAAAATTACTTGCTACAAGTTTAGAAAAAAAAGGTAAGGCTGAAGTTCAGCTTTCTGTTCATCTTCCCCATTGAGTCCAAAGCATTTTGCCAAAATGGCAAAATTTAGTCAAAACCATTCTAGCAAAAGTCAGATTTGCCCGGTGGCAGGTCAGGCTCTGGGTATTCGGTGTATTCCGTACATGTTGGAAAATACATCATCTTGCGTCCATCTGCCTCACCTGGCTCTCGAACGAGTTTCCTGGCCTTGTACTCGGTGAAGGAAGACATTTCATACAGCTTGTAAAAGGTTTTCGAGTGTTTGAAGTTCTCAAACTGAACGCTCTTACAGTAAATGATGCAGTCAGACAAAGCCTGAGAGAGACGTTCTTTGGACTTCTGTAAAGAGAAAAGTAAAGAAAAATGTCAGCATAATCTTAAACAGTCTACCCACAATTGATATTTTATATTAAATATATGATGGAAAGTTAAATCTTCAGATTTTTTTTTAAATATCTCCTCAGGAGTTCTAAATCACAAATGTAAATGTATCATAGCACAGAGTGGTACTGTGGATACCTGAACAGTAAAAAGGGTGCCACGTCCTGACTTTTCAGGCACTGTGAAACCAAAATTATCACAAAAATAGTTTATTGAAGAAAAACATAGACATAGATAAAACATTGATGATTAAAAAACCACAAATCGTATATGCGTGAATACTCAATAATGTTGTTGCTATACAAAACCAGATATATATATAAAAACTCGGACGTAAGGATGGCCATCAAAGGTAAGTAGAGGTCCAAGAAAGTGGCTGGGTAGCAAATCAACAAAGATAATCTTATAATATTTCATAGTGGATAAATGCTCAACATGTTGAATATTGTTGTGGGTAATGAGATAAATAAAGTAATATAGTTACTATATATTAATCTTTTAACAAAATGAGCAAAAAGAGCATAAAAACAATAGAACAAGTAATTCAGAAAACCTATGCTGGCAGGATCGCAATGGCAAGAGGCAGGCAACCAAGGAGAGCAATGAAAAGTCACCACGGGGGCGTGCAGAACATAATATTACAATGTATACAAAGTATAAACAGTATTTTGGGCAATTACAAAAAAGCCACAAAAATTGATGGTCAGGTGAGAAAAAGGGAGGGGGAAAGGGAGACAGGAAAAGAAAAGGGTGGGATGAAAAAGGGGGAGGGAAGGCGGGGAGGGGGGCCAGGGAGGGTGGGGGGAAGAGGGGGGAAGGGAGAGGGAGGTAGGGGAAACAACATTATTGAGTATTTACGCATATACGATTTGTGGTTTTTTAATCATCAATGTTTTATCTATGTCTATGTTTTTCTTCAATAAACTATTTTTGTGATAATTTTGGTTTCACTGTGCCTGAAAAGTCCAAAGTCCCCCCCCCCCCCCCCTCTTTTTTTCCTCAGGAGTTCTATTGGTGAGATCTAGGCACGGAATTCCCAGGTCTGCACACCTACTGTGCCCGTTATGGGGTGTTCCTTTCATCCCTGTATCCCTGTATTGAGTTCCTGGGTCTGTACACCTACTGTGCCCGTTATGGGGTGTTCCTTTCATCCCTGTATCCCTGTATTGAGTTCCTGGGTCTGTACACCTACTGTGCCGATTATGAGCGCTTTCCAGAATCTCTACACTGGTTTCCCAGGTCTGCACACCTGTTGTGCCCATTATGAGGGGTTCCCTCCATCCCTGTGCTAAGTTCCAGGGTTTGTACATCTGTTGTGCCCATTATGAAGGACTCCTTCCATCCCTGTGTTGAGTTCCTGGGTTTGTACATGTGTTGTTCCTATTATTGTGGGGGGGGGGGGGTTCCTTCCAATTACTGTGTTGAGTTCCTGGGTCTGTACATCTGTTGTGCCCATTATGAGGGCTTCCCAGTATCCCTGTGCTGAGTTCCCGGGTCTGCACACCTGCTGTGCCCATTATGAGGGATTCCCACCATCCCTGTGCTGAGTTCCTGGGTCTGCACACCTGCTGTGGTCATTATTCGGGGGTTCCCACCATCCCTGTGCTGAGTTCCTGGGTCTGCACACCTGATATGCCATTATAAGGGACTCTTACCATTCCTACACCTCTGGTCTGCACCAGTCATTTTATATTTTTTAGGCAGACATTGGTTTATGTGTTGTACCTTATACTGTATAGAGCAGTGTTTCTCAACCTTTTTTCAGTCAAGGCGCCCTTTAAAATTATGTACAGTCTTGAGGCACCCTTTAAAGTTATGGACAGTCTTGAGGCACCCTTTAAAGTTATGGACAGTCTCAAGGCACCCTTTAAAATTTTGGAAAGTCTTGAGGCACCCCATTCTAAAATATAAAAATGATTCTAATAGATTTACATAATGCAGTAACATCCGCACACATAGGACACTCAACATTAGAGGTGACGTATTCTTGCAAAGCAAACACATTTTGTAAACTGGTACTGATTAGTATTCCAATGCCTCTTTTCTCAATCAGCTTTATTCAATCCCTGAGCTAATATGACCCCAGTGCAGATGGACGGGGCAGGGGAGGGTCAAACAAGGATGCTATGCAAGTGCCCAACATCCTCCTTATCCAAATTATGTTGTCATTGGTTGTAAGGATGCCGGCGGCTAGAAGGTTGTAATGCTGCACAATGAAAACCCGTGGCTATGTGTAACTAAACGGCAGGCTTAATCCACCAGCTGGCTTTTTACAATTTTTGGGTAATGTGTAGGCATTTTGCCAAGGCACCCCTGAAGAAACCTCAAGCCACCCCAGGGTACCTGGGCACCCTGGTTGAAAAAGGCTGGTATAGACTGTATACTGTATATGCATCATTTAAATCATTTATTGTTCAGAAATGATACGTGATAATAACGGGCTATGGTAAGCTCTGAACATGCCTTTAGAGCCCTCTTATCTTCATTTCGGCTGTTTTCCTCCTCTGTCCCTCCACTGTCCTCCTCGTCTGATATATCCCCAATATAAGAGCCTTCACGCTGTTCCCCCAGACAGTCCTCCAGACTCCCAATTTTCTTCCCTTTCAGGAGGATTTTACCACACAGCTCCTGGGCAAAACAAAATATATATATATGTTACACATTGTCAGAGTTTTTAGGTTAGCTATACAACATTTTTTTGCCAAATATTTAGATTTTTTTTTTTATTTAGAATTAGAATATTTTGTACAGATCTAATTCAGTTTTACTTGCACTGCTTGCATTAAAAAATAATTTTATTTCCAATAGTTTTTATTAGGATTTTACAGATTTTAAAAATGCATTTAAAGATGTATTATTGATTACAGAGTTGTATTAATTTTGTTTTTTTTTTTATATCTGCCTTGAGTTCGTGCAAATACATAACACACAGATACATTTTAATGCTATCAAATGTTCAAATAATAAGAAAAGAAAAAAATGATTTGAAAAATTCACGTACCTCAGGGGAGGGTAAGTGAGTAGGGATCCGCCCATCCAGAGTGCATGTCACAAGTTGTTCTCCCAGAATGCTCTTCAGGTGTTGTGCCATGGTATCTTGCTGTTCCACACTGCAGTGGTTTTCCAAGGACAGAATGACCGGAAATTTGGATGCCTAGGTAAACACAACGCCATAACCCCCTGAGTACCAGTGCTGCTCTGTCCCGTCCTGTTACATGTGTACATCTCCTGGTGTTACTTTTCAACACCTGTTCATTAATTGTAGATCACTTTTAAGGGGCCATGTAATATTTATTGGGAGGACAGATTGGCTTTCCTCCGTCTGAGCTGTGGCTCACCTGATAAGCGATGGTGACACTGATGGACACTTTCGTCTGGGGCAGGGAAGCTTGCCATCAACCTCTCGCTATCTCAAATCAGCTGGCACCCATTCAGGCTGCCCATGGCTGAAGCTAGGAGGTCTGACATGACTCCTGTAACGTGTGACCTAGCTAGAGTCAGTTACCAGCCAGTCAGTAAAGTGTATCTGTCATGTTCAGCTTTTTTGTTGTCTAGGAGCAATGTGCCATCATTCGCTGTACTATGTGTCTATCTCTCTGTGTTGGGCCACCTTAGGTAGGTAGACACATTGTACCTCAGGCCCTAAAGATTTTATGAGGAAAAAAAACTGTGGAAAAATAAAAGCCTGCTAAGTTTTAGTATTGTGCCCTGCCATTAAAATGTCCAACTATTGCACCAATAATATGAGGAGCAATGGGAATGCTAACTCATAGCAAGCAGCCATAATCCAATTCAGTGTAGTCATATCAGGTAACTGATCATTTACAATCAAGAAACCCAAAAAATAGCTGTGTGCACGCTATGATATATTTATCATAGTAAAAAACTTTAGTATACCAAATGTGTGTTGATTATATTTTACCATCTCAGATAGTCATCTACTGTTTAAAATGAGGCTTGTTTTTCTTATTTGGAGCCATGTTAAACTCAAAATGAGACTTGGTTCTTTTGGGAATGCATGCATATTGCGTGGAGGATATTTAGAGCATGATGGCCATGCATAGTGACCCATGCCCTGAAAGAAGTCAACTCTGACAAAACATGTAGGGTGGAGCCACGCTACATGACGTCATCACGCTAGCGGAACTGCCCCCAGCTCAGAGAATTTCATGTTTTTTTATACCATATACAGCGCTGTTACTATTCAGATCCTTGCTGGCTGAATATACCTTGTGTCCTGTTACTGATGTAACATCATGCCTAATAAGACTTCTCCATAACATGAGAGTTATATTTCTCTGGTTAGCCTCAGCTGTGTTTTCCTGGTGGTGATGGTACATTTGATATGCTAGAACTGAGACTTTTCTGTTTGACTGTTGTAGGTTACTCTGCATTGCACTTCACATTTTATTCCCTCCATTGGTTTTTATCATTTTCTTTTATCCTGCTGAGTTCATGGAGGATACTCATTATACTTTCGATACTTTTTATATTGTTTTTGTTATATACATCTATTTGACAAAGATGTTGTTAGTTTTTTATACTTTAGTTTCTGATAGAATTTTAGATATCAGTACCATTCACTCTCACGTATGTGTCATATGCACTGTTTTTTTATGAGAGCGCTGTGTCTTATTGAAGCACAGGCTTCACTAATATGGCAGCTGGGGCCTGCAATTACAGACACTATCTATCCTTGTTGTTGCTCTACAACAGCCATTCTTAACCTCTTTTTACCCCAGAGGAACCCTTGACATAATTCTAACGTTTCATGGAGCCTCAGCTAAAATGATATAATTGGGGTCAGGGGGAAGAATGTTCCTTACATTGGTGGTCAGTGGGAAGAAACATCCTTTCCACTGACCACCAATTTAAGGAGCATTCTTCCCACTAACCACCAATGTAAGGAGCATTCTTCCCACTGACCACCAATGTAAGAAGCACTCTTCCCGTTGATCACCAATGTAAGGAGCATTCTTCCCACTGACCACCAATGTAAGGAGCATTCTTCCCACTGATCACCAATGTAAGGAACATTCTTCCCACTGATCACCAATGTAAGGAACATTCTTCCCACTGATCACCAATGTAAGGAACATTCTTCCCACTGATCACCAATGTAAGGAACATTCTTCCCACTGATCACCAATGTAAGGAACATTCTTCCCACTGATCACCAATGTAAGGAGCATTCTTCCCACTGACCACCAAAGTAAGGAGCATTCTTCCCACTGATCACCAATGTAAGGAACATTCTTCCCACTGATCACCAATGTAAGGAACATTCTTCCCACTGATCACCAATGTAAGGAACATTCTTCCCACTGATCACCAATGTAAGGAACATTCTTTCCACTGACCACCAATGTAAGGAGCATTCTTCCCACTGACCACCAATATAAGGAGCATTCTTCTCACTGATCACCAATGTAAGGAGCATACTTCCCACTGATCACCAATGTAAGGAGCATTCTTCCCACTGACCCCCAATGTAAGGAGCATTATTCCCACTGACCACCAATGTAAGGAACATTCTTCCCACTGACTGAAATTTGTTCTTACAGTGGGGATCAGAATGCCACTCTTGAGAGGTTAAAAGATGATTGGTGTCATGCCGCTGGCTCTCTCAAGTGGCATTGGATCTTGAATTTTGCAGGCACCATAAGGTACGAGTTCAATCAGCCACAGCTCAAGAAACCCCTATCAAACTCTGGAGGAACCCTTCTTGAGAATGGCTGCTCATGACTTCCACTGCCTACACACCACCCTATAGTGTCCACTGTCTGACTGGTTAAGAGCTAGTGAGGGACAATGTATGTAGGGTGGTAGGGCGTGCTCAGTGGTAGCCACATTTGGGTCTGGGGAGAACTGAGAGGGGCCCCAGTAGGGAGCAATGTCTAGGGCAGGGTTTCTCAACCAGGATTCCATGGAACCCTAATGTTCCTCCAGAGGTTGCTAGGGGTTCCCCTGTACAATGAGAAAATTCTGCCTCTCAGATAAGTTCCCACTGACACCATTGATCTTTTTAGCTATCTGTAAGGTTTATTTTCCCCCAATGATCACAACTGTAAGGACTATCACACTGACCATCACACTAATGTAGCATGAGCTGTAGATATAGTACTTTTTAGCAAGGGTTCCCTGAGACCTAAAAGTTACTTCAAGGGTTCCTCTGTGCTGAAAAGGTTGAGAAAGGCTAGTCTAGGGTATGGGGGGCAAAATCCAGCCCTGTCCCTGTAAATTGGTGCCCCATGATTACTCGATGAATGAACAGAATGTTCACTATTCACATGAGTAGCAAAATTTGGCCTTTGCCCATTGGTACCCTGTGCCAAACTTTAGTGGTGTATACCAACATTATATACAACATTATATACACCATATACAATTTTCAGTAGGAGTCAGTCATTAACATGTACCTGCTAGAACCAAAGTTCAGATTCTACATTCACTAGGAGCTTAAGGCATTGGTCTGTGATATCAAAAGTGAATTTTATAGACAACTATATAGATCAGACCAGAATGAGGGGACAAATAAGAGAGGGACAGAGGGACATTGTTCCAAATCAGGGACAGTCCTTCGAAATCAGGGACAGTTGGGAGCTATGTAATCACAGTATATATAAAATAATATGCAAAGTGGTTGGAGGGAAGCTTCAGAATGGCACAGATGTTTTTATTACAAATTATGTGAGCAGACTGCAGTTCCTCTTTAAGCTCCGACAATAAGCCGTGGTTCACATTGGTGAGATTTGGCAAGTGATCGCATGCCAAATTGGCGGCAATGGCACCGTCCTAATCGGTGCGACACTGCACCGTTTTCCAAAAAGTCGTTTCTGTGCTACTTTTGGCGATTTCGGGGTGCGACTTCCATTGACATCTGTGCAGAAATCTGCACAGATGTCTCTAAAAACGTCCCGGAAATTGGGACTGACATGCAGGAATGAAATTCTGCGGGTTCAGCTGAACTGGCACAATTTCATTTCCGCACTCAGTGTGAATCAGGGCTAAAACCTAGATGCTGATTGGTTACTATACACAGCTGCACCAGATTCGGTGTGCACCAGTTTTAGTAAATTCCCCCCCCCAGTGTTTGTTCAGTCGGTTCTGGCTCATAGACTTGCACTGAGAGAGGAGCAGTGAGGCCCAGAGACTGTATGGCACTACTAAGTTAAGCTTCCAACCCCATATTTATTCTGACAGGTTCCCTTGACACATTTTGTTTGTTTTTTTGGGTTATTTTTTTTCCCTAAGACATATGTACAGTCTTTTCTTATATTACACACCCTGAATGCATACTTGTTGATGACTGACACCACGTCACGAAAAAGGATTTTGGAAGTAAAGGTGTGCCCGTGATACACAATGGGTTCTCCATTGGGGCCGTCCCAGGTGTCCACTTCCACGCAGCGGCAGCCTCTCTTCAGCGCCCTGTATGGGGAAAAACATGACATTTTAGGATTTGCATATGTGGCTGAGGTCTCCCCTCAAATGGAAAACTCTGCTCCCAATAAAAAAAGGAGATATCATGTAAAAGCAGAGCTTTCAATAACTTTACATCTCTGTAAATACATTCCTGACATGCCACAATATATAAATGAAGAGTTTTTTTTTTAAAAAGCTCCACCTATATCATTTAACCACTTCAGCTCCATAAGGTTTACCCCTCTTAATGACCAGGCCATTTTTTGCGATACGGCACTGCGTTGCTATAACTGACAATCGCGCGGTCGTGCGACGCTGTACACAAATAAAAATGATGTACTTTTTTTCCCCACAAATAGAGCCTTTCTTTTGGTAGTATTTGATCCCCTCTGCATTTTTTTTTTTTTTTTTTTGCGCTATAAACAAAAAAAGACTGACAATTTTGAAGAAAAAAAACCAATATTTTTTACTTTCTGCTATAAAACCTATCCAAATAAAAAATGTAAAAAAAAAAACAAATTTCTTCATCAATTTAGGCCAATATGTATTCTGCTACATATTTTTTGGTAAAAAAAATCCCAATACGTGTATATTTATTTGTTTGCTCAAAAGTTATAGTGTCTACAAACTACAACATTTTTTTTTCTCATATTTTTTTTTTTTACTAGTAATGGCGGTGATCAGTGACTTATATCGTGACTGCAATTTCGCAAGGGACAAATCGGACACCTAACTGACACTTTTTGGGGACCAGTGACACCAATACAGTGATCAGTGCTAAAAAATATATCGTTTGATGGAAATGAAAATTATCACCCTACAGAGGGCTGAGTTCAAAGACACCCCCGAAAATCTAAGTGAAAAAATGATGCAGCAGGCTAGTCCATTTTGCTGAAATTTCATTGCAGCAACTCAAATTGGTCCTCAGTAGTTTGTATTTCCCCCATGTGCTTGTATGTATGCCTGACAATGGCGGGGCATGATCCTAATGAGACAACGGATGGTGTCTTGTGGTATCTCCTCCCAGATTTGGACCAGCGCATCGCTGAGCTCCTGAACAGACTGAGGTGCAACCTGGCGACGTTGTATGGACCGACACATAATGTCCCAGAGGTGTTCTTTTGGATTTAGGTCAGGCGAGCGTGGGGGCCATTCAATGGAATCAATTCCTTCATCCTCCAGGAACATGAGGCCGGGCATTGTCGTGCACCAGGAGGAACCCAGGACCCACTGCACCAGCGTAGGGTCTGACAATGGGTCCAAGAATTTCATCCCAATACCTAATGGCAGTCAGGGTGCCATTGTCTAGCTCAGTGTTTCTCAACTCCAGTTCTCAAGGCGCTCCAACATGTCATGTTTTCAGGATTCCCCTCAGACGAACGGCTGTGGTAATTACTAAGGCAGTGAAACGGATTAAATCACCTGTGCAAAATAACTGAGGGTCTGAAAACATGACCTGTTAGGGGTGCCTTGAGGACTGGAGTTGAGAAACACTGGTCTAGCCTGTAGAGGTCTATGTGTCCCTCCATGGATATGCCTCCCCAGACCATCACTGACCCACCACCAAACCGGTCATGCTGAACGATGTTACAGGCACCATAACGTTCTCCACGACTTCTCCAGACCCTTTCATGTCTGTCACATGTGCTCAGGGTGAACCTGCTCTCATCTGTGAAAAGCACAGGGCGCCAGTGGCGGACCTGCAATTTCTGGTGTTCAATGGCAAGTGCCAATCGAACTCCACAATGCCGGGCAGTAAGCACAGGGCCCAGTAGAGGACGTCGGGCCCTCAGACATGAAGTCTGTTTCTTAGACATTCACACCAGTGGCCTGCTGGAGGTCATTTTGTAGGGCTCTGGCAGAGCTCATCCTGTTCCTCCTTACACAAAGGAGCAGATACTGGTACTGCTGATGGGTTAAGGTCAAGGACCTTCTATGGTCCTGTCCAGCTCTCCTAGAGCAACTGCCTGTCTCCTGGAATCTCCAATATGCTCTTGAGACTGTGCTGGGAGACACCACAAACCTTCTGGCAATGGCACGTATTGCTGTGCCATCCTGGAGGAGTTGGATTGCCTGTGCAACCTCTGTAGGGTCCAGGTATCGCCTCATGCTACCTGTAGTGACACTGACCCTAGCCAAATGCAAAACTAGTGAATAACAGTCAGAAAAGGTGAGTAGGAAGAAAATTGTCAGTGGCCTCCACCTGTAAAGCCATTCCTGTTTTGGAGGTCGTCTCATTGTTGCCCATCTAGTGCACCTGTTGTTAATTTCATTAAGACCAAAGTAGCTGAGACTGATTAACAACCCCGTCTGCTACTTAACTGACCAGATAAATATCCCAGGAGTTTACTTGACTTGATGCTATACTCTGATTAAAAAATCTTCCTTAATTTTTTTTTGAGCAGTTTATAAACTCTATCAGACACAGAGCATTGACATCCCTGAGACTACAGAGGAGGCTTAGCCTGCACTGAAATTGATTTGTGATATTGACTAATGATACGGCTTACGGAGAAATTAATTCCAGACACTTCAAAATGTAAATATATTGTATCCTTATTGATAATGTAAATATAATTGTATAATATTAAAAATGTAAATATAATGATATCCTTATTAATAATGTAAATATAATTGTATCCTTACTGATAATGTAATACAGGGACACGGATCTTTGCCTTCTCCTAGTAAAAACACCTCCCCCACAGTACACAAGCACTGGCTAGGAACAACATTTAAACCTTTGATTGCCCCTGATGTTAACCCCTTCCCAACCAGTGTCATTAGTACAGTGACAGCGCATATTTTTAGCACTGATCACTGTATTAGTGTCACTGATCCCCAAAAACTGTCAAAAGTGTCAGTTAGTGTCCGACTTGTCTGCCGCTATAAGTCGCTGATCGCCACCATTACTAGTAAAAAAATAAAATGATATAAAAAGAAATAAAAATATCCCATAGTTTTGCGCAAACTAATCAATGTACGCTTATTGGGAAATTTTTTACCAAAAATATGTAGCAGAATACATATTGGCCTAAATTGATGAAGAAATTTGATTTTTTTTTTTCAAATTTTGTATTGGATATGTTTTAAAGCAGAAAGTAAAAAATATATATATTTTTTTTCTAAATTGTTAGGCTATTTTTTATGTTTTTTTGTTTATAGCGCAAAAAATAAATACCGCAGAGGTGATCAAATACCACCAAAAGAAAGCTCTATTTGTGGGAAAAAAAGGACATCAATTTTATTTGGGTACAGTGTTGCACGGCTGCGCAATTGTCAGTTAAAGTAACTTAAAGTGGTTAAAAGTAGCTTCTCAAAAGTGCTTTACAAAGACAAGAAAAACAAAAACACGAGAAATACACAGGATAAAACAAAAGAAAAAAGGGAAAATTACGTGAAAGCTCAACTAAAGAAAAAAGTTTTTACATTTAATTTGAATGAGTTTAGTGAAGATGACTCTCTGATGTCCTTTGGAATTCCAGAGGTTTGGGGCGTAGCAGGAGAAGGCTCTGTCTCCCATGGAGTGTGAGTAGGGGGGACACACAGAAGACCAGAATTGGAGGGGCGGAGGTTACGAGGGTGGGGGGGTACATTAATAAAAGTTCAGAGAGATAATGGGGTGCCAAGCCATGAACAGGCTTATAGGTGAGCAAGAAGATCTCAAAGTCTATGCGAAACCTCCAGGATAGGGGCAAAATGGTCACTTGTACCAGACCTAGTAAGGATTCTGGCTGCAGAATTTTGTACATATTGTAGTCAATTAATAGTGAATTTAGGTACACCAACGAGTAGAGCATTGCAGTAGTTAAGTCGGGAGAACACAAATGTATGGATCAGCTTTTCAACTACATTGTATATATAGGATAGGATGCGGCCGAATGTCTCTGCAGTGTAAAAAAAGGCACAACATGCCGTGACGGCACACAGTAAACGAAACGGGTGTACTATCACTCACCGGATGTAGCCCTCAACACTGCTCTGCCCCCGGAGCTGGTCCTCCATCAGGTAGGTATTATGGGAGGAAGAGATGAAATAGCGGCACAGTGGCTGCGTCATGTCCTGGTAGAGCAGCGTGTGGCTCACGTTAAATATGGATCCCTCCGGAGACAACAAATATATGAGAAAGCCGTCAATGCTCAGAGCATGGAGCTTCTTCGCTACAAAGCAGAAATATATCTGCATTAATGAACTTGTCTCGGTTTAGCTAAAATAAAGCCAGGAAACATACAGATGCAAGTGACACATTGCTAATTCGATAAATCGACCCTGCTACCCTGATCTCCCACAGCTGGACATGTGACCAGATGCCCAGGTATTTGTCACCTGACCTCTGCTAAAAAGGTTTAGAATGGTTGATGTTTAGATGCTTGGTGGCCTTGCATAAGCAGGCATTTGGTCATATGGCCAGTTGTCAAACACTAGACCCAAACTATTCAAATAACCATAAACAATAGCCTGACCTTTTGACATATTTGACCATGGCATGGATGAATATACAGTGTCACCTGGTGTTTGGAGGTGGGAAATGCTTCCCTCAAAGAAACTGATGTAAGGAGATAATGGAAGTAGAACGGGTTACACCCATGTGAAAACAAACTAACAAACTTTATAAATAAGCCAGCAACACAAACTGTAAAGGGGTCTTCCATCTTGGGACAACATGAAATCTACATTACAAGAGAACCAGATCAGCATACCGCTTTCGTTCGAAGGCTTAATTCCTGGAGTCCTGTTCAAGGAGGAAATTGTGGGCCAGCTATAACAGGAGATAAGTGATTTTTAGTGTGCCCTTAGTGCATACATACAGCTGGCATTTGGTCACATGACTAGTTGTCCTATAAACCCAGAGCACAGTTTTCTGCAGGACAGCTAAGTATGTTGTGTTTGCTACGTATTTATATACATTGTATACAAAGCGTTGTTTCGGACACTCTTTAGCTTTTATTGGTATTATTCACACTGGGCATGGTTTAACTGAATTGTGTGCGAGTTTGAGTGTCCTCGATCCCCACTCCCCTGCTGGTCTGCACTCACACTGGGCTACTGTGTTACATCAGTATGTATATGAATGTAGCCAGACTGTGATTTTTTTCATATTTACATAAAATACATTGGTTGGATTTTAGGAGTAAACAACATCAGTTTTTCTTGTGGGGACATCTCTCAAACAAATGCCACTGAAACAATAATTGCACATGACTAGTATCACTGTCGTTTGATATAATGGGGAAATAAATACTATTATTCTATAGTGAGCAATGTAAACGGGTGGCCAGGCAGTGTACACATTTTTAGCTATTGCCATTGTTTTAGAGGAGCTTTTGTCAAACACTGGACCCAAACTATGTTAACAAAAATAAACAATAGCTTAACCTTTTAAAATATTTGACCCATGGCATTGTATGATACCACCGTGTCATCTGGGGTTTGAAGGTGGGAAATGCTTCCCTCAAAGGAAGATAATGTAAGTAGAACGCACAGAAAGTTACACCCATGTGTGGGAACGACTAACAAACCAAAAAAGCTGCACAAACTGGAAGGGGGTCTTTCACCTTGGGACGACACAAAATCTACACTACAAGAGAACCAGATCAGCATACCACTTTCCTTCGAATGCTTAAAGTGTTACTAAACCCACAACAGTAAAATCACTCTGTATAGTCAGTAAAGCATGCTTGTTATACTCACTGTGGTACCTAAGGGGTTAATCCTCTGCATTGTGTAAAAAGGCTGCTTGATCTTGAATGCACAGATTCTCCCCTCCCTTCACTGCTCCCCTGGACAAGTCTGGATAAGACAGAGTCTTTGGAGTCAGGCTGCACATGCTCAGTTTGGTGTGTATTGCTATCAGCACAGGGCCAATCAGCACTGTCCAGACATGTCCAGACAGAGGGTCAGGAGCCCTGCAGCCTCATAGGACAGCTCAGTGCAGTATAAAAAGCCTCCTACAAGCTTCACCAGGAACTGATAGAAATCACAAGACTGCTATGTACTGCTGATGAGAAAAGGTATTTAGCAGTTTATATTTACTAAAATAATTGCATTTCCATGTTCTGTGTACTGTGGGAGACCAGATATAGTGAAGGCAGGGTCCTGGGTTTAGTAACGCCTGAAGTCTTGTTCAAAGAGGAAATTGTAGACCAGCTATAACAGAAGCTAAGTAATTTTTAGTGTGCCCTTATTGCATACATACTATTGGCAATGTTAATTTGCTAGAAAAAGCTAGTTAGTGTATGTTAGGCATGTGCAATTCGTTTCGTTCCTAATTCGTTTTTTAACTAATTTCGACAAATTCGTTAATTCGGGAATATCCGAATTAACTAAAACCCGTTTAACAAATTTTTTCCGAATATTCGTAAATTCGATAAAATTGGACATTCGTAAATTCGGGCATTCGTACATTCGTACATTCTTACATTAGTAAATTAGTGAATTCGTAAATTTGTAAATTCGAAAATTCGGAAATCTGAAATAATAGTTAACTAATAATAACTTAACTATTAGTAATTACTAGTAACTTTTAAATTATAGGTATTGTAATTTCCTTTCAAATTTGGCTGTTAGTGAATGTAACACATACAAATTTATCCGAAGTTATGAATGATCCGAAAAAACGGAATGGAACGTAATGAATTCATAATAATAAATAACAATAATAATAATAACAATGTTTTATTATTATTATTTATTATTAATTTGTTCCGTTCCATTTGTTTAGATGCAGCATTCGTTTTGGATAATTCGTAACTTTGGATAAATTCGTATTTGTTACGTTCACTGACAGTCAAATTTGAAAGGAAATTACAATACCTATAATTTAATAGTTAGTTACTATTTCAGATTTTTGAATTTTCGGGTTTTTGGATTTTCAAACTTCAAATTTACAAATTTCCGAATTTTCTAATTTACAAAAACGAAAATGAACAAATTTTTTGGCTGTGCACATGTCTGGTGTATGTGTGTTTGTATGTATGTCCTGTGTTGTTTTCCTACAACTGTAAGTAGTCTGTATATGCAACATTCATATACTACAGTGTTTTTTTTCATGTCCTTGCTTTATCAAAAAGATACAAGCAAAACAGCTATAAGAAAGTGTTTCCAGGCACACTTACATCATCACCTCTGCCAACCAGAGCACAGCGATCCTGGCTCTTGTGCTTAGTGATCTATGGAGAGCTCTGTACACAGGCATGGTTTGCGTCAACACTGAAGTAAACCGGGCTGGGACCACCTCTTCTTACAACTGTCCCCGAGCAAGATTCGGAGCACTCAAACTACACAAAGTGGACCAAGAGGATGAACCCTGCCTGGACACAGTTTAAACTGCCAGTGTGAGTGCACCCGTAGTCACTGTTATCTCACCGGTCTCTGAAGGCTCATATCGTGCAATAAGGTCCATGGCAAACTCCTCCGTGTTCTCAGACTCCAACTGTTCCTGACGAAGAAAGTCCACGAACTCCAGCAGTGTCAACTTCTTGCCGTCCTTGGAGAAGTCTTGAAATATCTTCAGGACCTCATCACGCTGTGTCAGAGCTTTGTAGAACAAAACAAACTCGTCCCCCTCCAGAGTGCCAGACTCTGATTTATCGGCCATCTGAGGACATGTAAACAAAGCATTTCATTAGGATGAGAGTATATCTCCCAAATGTCCCTCATTTCGAGGGACTGTCCCTCTTTTGTACCTAGATCCCTCTGCCCCTCATTTTTCCTCAGTTGTCCCTCTTTTTGGTGTAATGTATACACCTTCATTACAATTTACTTTTTAAATACCAGAAGTGTTATACTACTGTAGCAATAACTCACGGTGGAGCTGCTGGTTTAAAGCGGGCTGTTACCATCACCTTTGTTACCTCAATTTCACCGGAACCGGGTCTAGGCTCCCATTGAGTTTAATACCAGACAGTGTAGACTCCAGACACTTGAGTATCTTTTCCAATGCTTTATTAAAGAGTAACTGAAGGAAGTAGAAGGAAAGAGGTAGAAGGAAAGTTGCAGGGAAGTTCAAATACCTTTTCTTGATGTAATATTAGAAATTGGAATCTTGTAGATGAATGTACTCTCCTTTTAGAGTTGAATCTTTGCCCGCCCGGATAGATTTCTCTCACTAACCTAGCAACCGGCACGCAGCACGAACAAAAGTCTCTGCCACAGACTTGAATGGAATAGAAACCCGTACCATCCTCTGCCACAGGATGTAATGGTTTACGATGGATAGCAAACACAGCACTAGAACCTTTAAGCCGACCCGGCAGTACTATGTGGTAGGTTAACTTTAGGATGCGTCCTCCAACTGAGTCACCAGGCCCCTCTCCAGACCAGCACTCTGCATGATCCTTTCATGACGGGTCCTCCCCTGGGATCTTCTCAGTTGTCCAGCTTCTTCCCGTAGGACAGACAGCACAGGACCATTCCCTCGCTGCTGTGGTAGGCCCCAGACAGGCTTCTGGGCCCACCCACATGCTGCAGCAACGTGGTCCTCCCAGTCAGAGGACCATGCGGTAGTACTCCTAACACATACCTGTCAGCCAGGAGGGCCAGCAGGTGGAATGAAAAGACCCTAAAACATGGTGTCTGCCCCATAAATACCCTCCCCCAGAATGCAACTCGGAGGACCACCTCCACAGAGTTATCTCCGGGACAGAAGAGCACCTATACGCTTCAGCGCGTTACATTTCCAACACCGACCTATGGTGACAACGACACCCACAGGCACAGTGTGAAACTACATGCAACACAGCCAAACTGGAACAGAGGCAAATCTGACTATGTATGAAAGAGATAACCCACTAAATTTACCTATAAGCAGTTGATAAAAATCTACCAGCACTACACTAAACTAAACCTTTCATCTCATCTCTAAATTATTACATTTATTATTTTTAAAAGTCGGTATATTGGAAAAGTAGTGGTCATAATACAAGGCACTTGTAGGTTTGACCAATAATTTTAGCATATCAATTATTTGTCATCCCCCTATCTGTGGGGTGTGATCAGGGTGTGTCCTTTGCCTACATACTTTGTGCTATAAGTTGTTCCTCTTCTCATCACAGAAAGTTGGGAGGTTTGAACAAAAACTTTTCTTTTTCTTTGGATAGTGTCATGAAATATTAAAACCCCTATCAACCTATTTTTTTGCTGTCTGTGTCCAATTGACGAGATTCCCTTTCACTTTCCTTCTTGGAGACACAACAGGTCGTGAAAGAAAGTCTCTACCAAGTAAATCTCTACAAAGTAAGGGAAATCATCTTTTTTTACAGGGCCACTTTAAGTCCACAGCACATACCACTGGAAGATATGGAAAAATCAGTTCCTTATAGGAGCATCTGAGTGGCTCATGGCTGTAAGAGGGCCCAGATCTTGGATAAACCTATTTCTGTCCTTGTTATAGCTATGCTTTAAAGAAAAAGTTCACTTTTAAAGTTGTATTTTACCTTAGAACTGTCATGGACCCATAGAAAGGTTTTATGAACCTTTGTGATAAATAAATTCTGGGCTAATTTTGGGGTTGACGTCTGGTTATGGGTTATGTTAAGGTTCAGGCCTAGGGGTTAATTTGAGCTTCAGGGATAGATTTGTTTGAGGTTAAAGCAAACATGTAAAGGAAAAGGTACAAGGCCTTTTATTTATGTTTTCATTGACCCATAACAAGAGTAATGTGCCTGTGTCGACAGTCTTTTTCTGGTTCAAGTGGGTTTTGCCTTCCCATACAAGTCTAAGGGAATGCAAAACTTACTTGAAGGTCAAATGCAGGTTGGAAAGAGGCCAACTGCAGGTCAAATGCACCTGTCAATGAATTCTGAATGATCTCAGAAGCTTTTTAAAAAATGGTTGCCCTCAACCGTATCAGGCAGCACAGTGGTGTAGTGGTTAGCACTCTCGCCTCGCAGCAATAGGGTCGCTGGTTTGAATCCCAACCACAACACTACCTGCCTGGAGTTTGCATGTTCTCCCTGTGCCTGTGTGGGTTTCCTCCCACACTCCAAAGACATGCTGTTTATTAGCTTCTGTCCAAAAAAAAAAAAAATAAATTGGCCCTGGTGTATGGGTGTGAGTTGGGGACATTTGGATTGCAGACCCCTTGGGGGTGGGGACCGGTGTGGGTGTATGTGGATGTGGAGCGCTGCATAGATTGATGGCACTACATGGGTACCTTAAATATACAAAAAAAAAAAAAAAATAATATAGTGGATGGGCATATTGATGGGGACAATTGTGGGTTCTCATTGTGGACTGGTGTCTTTATTCAACCTCACTAACTATGTAACACAAATCTAAAGCCTATTCACACAGGCCCTGGGGAAGGTTACTGAACAACATGAGCAGAGTGGGACTCAATGTATTAATCCAATATCATGAATTTGGATGTCGTAAGCCAAATCCGCACAATTGATTTGGGTTTTTTGGTTTCCCATTTTGAGGAAGCTTCTTCTTGTTTTACCTTATGCCTCTTCTGCTTCTGCCTGACCACCCCAAGATTGATAACAACTTTTAAATGACTTCCTCTTCTATTGCTTCTGGCTGTATTCCTACTGCTACGGACTGAGTACATCAAAACCTATTGGACAACTTTTTCAGAACGCTTAACAAGTAAGGACTTTATGAACCAACAGGAGCTGCTACTGAGGTAAAACCCTTGGTAGTAGAGATGAGCTTGGGTTTCTTCCTCCAAACTCATCTCTAGCTGAACTCCAACCTCATGCTTTTTTCTACACCAATGAGCTACAGGCTGGGTCATTCCCACGCTGAAGCCTGCCTCTTTGTTTACGTGGGCTCCAGGGCAGGAACAATACAGCCTGCAAAAGAGTGTTCAGAGTTCGGTTAGAGATGAGTTCAGAGGACACCCAAGCTCATCTCTACTGCGTACTACAATACCAAAATTCCCACACCTAATATCAAAGACTACCTCTCAATTTTACCAACTTTTGGCCCAATCATCTCATCAGGCAAAGCTGCCAGGAGCTTCCCAAACCATACTGCACAATATTGTATAACTTGGTGCTTTGTAATACACATTTTTGAAGCCTGACCTGAATTCTCAATGGGACTATTGGTTCTGAAATGTAGAATTTCGAAAGGCTTGAAAACCACAACTGATCAAACTTTTCAAAAGTTCCCATCTCTACTTACAAGGAATTATATCATACCTGAAAAAGGCGATAGGCGTGATGTTCACTCATGTCTACATTCATCATTTTCAGCAGATCCTGGACCTCCTTGAAGTTCATCCTGCCATCATTGTTCTTGTCGGCCTTCTTAAACCAGTCCCATATCCATCTGAGTGGCAGGTCAAGGTAAAAGCTGGGTACTTTAATAACAGAACATCCACACTCAATCACCAACTGACCACTGTTATCACTGTGATCTTTTATAAGGGGGCTTCAAAGCTACAGTATATGCTTATCAGAAACTTGTACAAGGAGAACTACGGAGGCTGACATTACTATACTTAAAAAGCTAGCTTCGGCTTTCACACTGATCCAGTGTTTTCCAATAAGATCAGAAAAGGAAATCTCCATTCTCGCCTATTAAAGATGTGTTCCAATTGTACAGAAAGACCTCCAAATTTCTCATATGAAAGGAGAACTTCAATTGTACAGGAAGACCTCCATTTTTCTCCTATAACAGGGGTACTCCAATTGTACAGAAAGACCTCCATGTTTCTCATGTAACAGGTGTATTCCAATTGTACAGAAAGTTCTGAAAAAGCAGATAAATTGCACTTACAATTAAGTGACTTGGTCAGCACATATCAATAGGTCAAATCATCTCAAGGAATCCTAGGTCATGCCAACAGATGCTCTCACTATGTAGCCAAAGAAGTGCCAAGTCAAGATGGATACTCTGTGGTGGACACTGGGAGGACTAAGTGGAAGAAACTAAAAAAAAACGCCCAAAGCTGGAGCAGAAAGGTGACCCAAACTTCATCCTAGGTGGTGAAGTACCTTCAATGTACTGACATGCTTTGGGGTCTTGTCCCTTCTTTGGGGTTCTTTCTGAAGAAGAGACATGACCTGGAAACATGTACAGTGATAATATCACCACTACTGTTACAAGGTAAAATTTAGCCTTGCAAAGGTATCTGGTACACACAAAGTGGAATCATATCCCCAGGGCTGTAGGATTTCGATCAAAGCATAAATGATATAAAGAAAACTTTGAGATACATTTATAGCTGATATGCTTTGATTGTATGGTTCATTGCATGGAACCTTTTTCCTAAATATTTGCCATCCGTTAAACCTTGTTATGTGCTATCGGTTGTATTTTAAACTCGATAGTCTAATACATTTCCCATCTCTATCTGACAGCAGAGAAAATACGAATGACATATTGTTGCAGCTTAACAAGAAAGGATGAACCGATGACAATCTCTGCGATTATTTGGAAGAAATGTGAAGCTGCGTTTGCCATCCATCATAATACGCCCACAGGACTCTCTCCTAATTGATTGGAGACATTTTACCATTTAATCCCCTGAATTCCCAAATGTATCGTAGAGTGAATTATAGCTAGTAATAAAACCATGAAAATATCCACTTAGCATACAACAAAATACCAAAATAAAGTGCAGAATGAAATATGAGAAGGAAGGAATATTGTTTGTAGTCTATTTTACAAGGTGGGGTATCTTTTTTTTGTACAGAAAGTGTACTTTACTGGTGATATCTGCCAAAAAAACACCCGGAACTGAAACATGTTAGCAGAAAGCACATGATTACATAGGTGCAATCACTCTGGAGTCCATGAAGTCAGGGGGCACAATTATACTGCAGCTTCCCAATGGGACTCAAACAGGAAAAAAACTGACAGGGTTTTAACCATAACTCTACTCTATTCAAAATACACTACAGTATTTCGTCAAACGTATTGGGACGCCTGCCTTTACACACACATGAACTTTAATGGCATCCCAGTCTTAGTCCGCAGGGTTCAATATTAAGTTGGTCCACCCATTGCAGCTATAACAGCTTCAATTGTTCTGGGAAGGTTGTCCACAAGGTTTAGGAGTGTGTCTATGGGAATGTTTGACCATTCTTGCAGAAGCACATTTGTCAGGTCAGGCACTGATGTTGGATGAGAAGGCCTGGCTCGCAGTCTCTACTCTAATTCATTTAAAAGGTGTTCTATCGGTTTGAGGTCAGGACGGTTTGTGCAGGCCAGTCAAGTTCCTGGACCTTGCTTCGTGCACTGGTGCGCAGTCATGTTGGAAGAGGAAGGGGCCATCCCCAAACTGTTCCCACAAAGTTGGGAACATGAAACTGTCCAAAATGTCTTGGTATGCTGACGCCTTAAGTGTGCCCTTCACTGGAACTAAGTGGCCAAACCCAACCCCTGAAAAACAACCCCACATCATAATCCCCCCCTTCACCAAATGATTTGAACCAGTGCACAAAGCAAGGTCCATAAAGACATGGATGAGTGAGTTTGGGGTGGAGGAACTTGACTGGCCTGCATGGAGTCCTGAGCTCAACCCGATAGAACACCTTTGGGATGAATTAGAGGAGAGACTGTGATCCAGGCCTTCTCATCCAACATCCATGCCTGACCCCACAAATACTCTTCTGGAAGAATGGTCAAACATTCCCATAGACACACTCCTAAACCTTGTGGACAGCCTTCCCAGAAGAGTTGAAGCTGTTATAGCTGCAAAGAGTGGGCCAACTCAATACTGAACCCTACGGACTAAGACTGGGATGCCATTAAAGTTCATGCCCAATATTTTAGACAATATAGTGTATATATATATATATATATATATATATATATATATATATATATATATATATAAAGCTTTGGCTTTATAAGTCCATACGTGTAGCTACACCTCTCCTTTCCGACGCATTTCACCCATATTTGACACAATAATAGAGTAATAGAGATTATGATCACAATTATGATCTCTACGATTACGCCCAATCTGGGTGAAATGCGTCAGTAGGATGTGGCTACAGGTGGGCACTTTCAGTGTGCATGCCTTGAATAAACTCCTTGAAGAATTGACAACAAGTGGGGTAAGGGGTTAACTCCTCATTCCCAACAAACTATTCCAAAATGACATTGATTTATTTACTGCTAAATATTGCCTGCGTGCCAGAATAAATTAACTCCAGAAGTTACATCATCCCACACCGGCCAATCAAAACGGGCATTGACTCGACACCCAGAAGCAGGGAGAAGATGTCAGCACCAGCGAGGGAGACGTTGGATCTTATTTGTGGCTTTGGTTCCATTTTAGGAACTACCTGAATTTGCTGCATGTGTGGGTGGATGCACGATCTGTGCTCCATTAGCGTCAGTAAAAGACAGTTGAGACATTAGGGATCCAATAGACAAAAGATGTCATTACAGGATGCTATCACAAAGGGAGATGTTGGCCCCCTATGTGATAAAAATAAAGTTACAGCCAAGCACTCAAAAACCCCTCCTAAAAAATATGGAGCTTGCCCCCCTGAACACCCACACACATATAAAATGTACGCATCATGAGCACCTAGGTAGAAAACAATGTTTGCACTACACATATTACAAATTCTACAGTGAGAGCAATAATTCTAGGCCCATTATTTACAGGTAACTCTAAACTGATGACCTGTACCGGCTTTTAAACTACGCCTATTGAACATTTTGGGTTTCCGAAGTTCCTCATCATTTAACTTGCAAGTGCAATTTTAAGGCTTGACGTGTTTGGTAATTATTTACTCAACTCAACATTAAAAAGAGGTAATATTTTTTTCAAGGTATAAGAATGAAGGTGTTTGAACTTTTATTGTGTGTTTATTAATATTGTGATTGATTCCTTTTATTATTTTTTTTTGTTTTGTTTGGGTGTGTATGTATATGTATGTAGGCATATATGTGTATGATTGTGTAGTTAGATTATTGGTAATTAGTATATTGCAGTATATTTGAATTATTAATTATTGTCTGACTTTATAGTGATGGGACATTGAATTGTTTATTATTAATTATAGAGGGGGTGGGATTAAATATGTTTGTACTTCTTCCCATTCCTTTTTGGATATGTAAACTATCGTATTTTTCGCTCCAAAAAACTCACCTGACCATAAGACGCACCTAAGTTTTAGAGGAGGAAAACAAGAAAAAAAATATTCTGAACCAAATGGTGTACTAAAATATTTACCAGTGCCCATGAAATGCATCCTGACCTGTGCCAAATAAATGCAGCCTTACCAGTCCCATAAAATGCAGCCTGATCTGTGCCAATTAAATGCAGCCTTACCAGTGTCCATGAAATGAAGGCCGATCTGTGTCCATTAAATGCAGCCTGATCTGTGTCCATTAAATGCAGCCTGACCTGTGTCCATTAAATGCAGCCTGATCTGTGTCCATTAAATGCAGCCTGATCTGTGTCCATTAAAAGCAGCTTTAACTGTGTCCATTAAATGCAGCCTGATCAGTGCCAATTAAATGCAGCCTGACCTGTGTCCATTAAATGCAGCCTGACATGTGTTCATTAAATGCAGCCTGACATGTGTTCATTAAATGCAGCCTGACATGTGTTCATTAAATGCAGCCTGACCTGTGTCCATTAAATGCAGCCTGATCTGTATCCATTAACTGCAGCCTGACCTGTGTCCATTAAATGCAGCCTGACCTGTGTCCATTAAATGCAGCCTGATCTGTGTCCATTAAATGAAGCCTGACCTGTGTCCATTAAATGAAGCCTGACCTGTGTCCATTATGATTGTGTAGTTAGATTATTGGTAATTAGTATATTGCAGTATATTTGAATTATTAATTATTGTCTGACTTTATAGTGATGGGACATTGAATCATTTATTATTAATTATAGAGGGGGTGGGATTAAATACGTTTGTACTTCTTCCCATTCCTTTTTAGATATGTAAACTATCATATTTTTCGCTCCAAAAAACTCACCTGACCATAAGACGCACCTAAGTTTGAGAGGAGGAAAACAAGAAAAAAAATATTCTGAACCAAATGGTGTACTAAAATATTTACCAGTGCCCATGAAATGCATCCTGACCTGTGCCAAATAAATTCAGCCTTACCAGTCCCATAAAATGCAGCCTGACCTGTGCCCGTTAAATGCAGCCTGACCTGTGTCCATTAAAAGCAGCTTTAACTGTGTCCATTAAATGCAACCTGATCTGTGTCCATTAAAAGCAGCTTTAACTGTGTCCATTAAATGCAGCCTGATCTGTGTCCATTAAATGCAGCCTGACCTGTGTCCATTAAATGCAGCCTGACCTGTGTCCATTAAATGCAGCCTGACCTGTGTCCATTAAATGCAGTCTAACCTGTGTCCATTAAATGCAGCCTGACCTGTGTCCATTAAATGCAGCCTTACCAGTGCCCTTGAAATGCAGCCTTACCAGTGCCCTTGAAATGCAGCCTGATCAGTGCCAATTAAATGCAACCTTACCAGTCCCATAAAATGCAGCCTGACCTGTGTCCATTAAATGCAGCCTGATCTGTGTCCATTAAATGCAGCCTGACCTGTGTCCATTAAATGCAGCCTGACCTGTGTCCATTAAATGCAGCCTGACCTGTGTCCATTATGTCTGGGCAGTATTTACTCCATAAGACGCACAGGCATTTCTCCCCATTTTTTTGGGGGGGGGAAGTGCGTTTGATGGAGCGAAAAATACGGTAAATTATTTTTTATAGTCCTTTTTTGTCTTCTTTTGTAATTTGTTTTTTTTTTGTGATTTTCTACTACTGAATTAATACTGCTTTTATTTTGTATGTTTTTTTTTTTTTGCATTTTCGAAATAAAGTAAAACTAACTAACTAACCTCATCTTTTAGGTTTGACCAAAAATTGGGTAACATATTGCGTTTGTGTGCCCCAAAAGTGTATTTTTTTACTAAAAAAATTTGCACTTGATAAACCATTGCATTATAATTGTGTGATATACTAATTTATAAATACCATTATTGTATTCTCCAGGGTCTTTGAAAAATATATTTGGGGGTTTTAACTAATCTGCAGGCCTAAAATCTTTTTTTAAACATGTGCGCAAAAAAAAAAAAGCAAAACGGCTTTAAGAGACCCTGTCATCGGAAAAAAAAATTCTAACAGTTTAAATTGCAGGCAGGTCGATCTTCTGGTACATAGCTGTAGCAACCTCCAATACTTTGCTGCAAAATGAAGCCACATCAAAGATTATGTAAACGTAAAAGCTGCAATAATACCTCAAAATATGAGCTCACTGAAAACACACTATAATTTCCCTTTATGGAACAAAAAGATATTAGCGACACCCAGCGAAATAAGCACACTGCGCGTCCGGATCTGGTGAAAGGATACTGATCCAGCAGCTCCTTCTGGTCCATGTTTTTCACGGTCTCTATGAGCCTCTCCAGGCCCTGAATCCAGCACTGGGCCTCCTCCGGGGTATTCGCAATGAGGTCCAGGTTCCTCCGTCTGCCATGGAAAACGATGGTAAAGCAAAGTTCCGGCTGGAACTCATCCGCAATGCTCTCCAGGACCTCGGACTGGTGGCCGTCTCGGACGGTCTCGATGTCGCTGATGGAAACTGGAAATAAAATACAATATGGTTACACCTAGACGGAAAGACAGGAGATGAAGAGGTGCACAATGGTGTTCATTAAGAGGAACACCATCATTTTTTTTCTGTTAGTCTTCATCATCTCTTGCATACATTTCGGGTATTTAACCTTTTCGCTACCAGAGCCATTCTTGTGTTTTTTTTCTTGCATGCGTTTAAAAAAATAATTTTAGGCCAGAAGATTAGTTAAAATGCCTAAACATTACATACATATTTACAGTGCCTTGCAAAAGTATTCACCCCCTTGGCATTTTTCGTGTTTTGTTGCCTCACAACCTGGAATTAACATGGATTGTTTGAGGGTTTGCATCATTTAATTTACAGAACATGCCCACAACTTTGAAGATGTTTTTTTTTATTGTGAAGCAAACAACAAATAGGACAAAATAAATATGTGCATAACTATTCACCCTCCTAAAGGCAATACTTTGTAGAGACACCTTTGGGGGCTATCACAGCTCCAAGTCGCTTTGGATAAGTCTCCTATGAGCTTGCCACATCTTACCACTGGGATTTTTGCCCATTCCTCCTTGCAAAACTGCTCCAGCTCCTTCAAGTTGGATGGTTTGCGCTTGTGAACAGCAATCTTTAGGTCTGACCACAGATTTTCTATTGGATTGAGGTCTGGGCTTTGACTAGGCCATTCCAACACATTTACATGTTTTCCCTTAAACCACTCAAGTGTTGCTTTAGCAGTGTGTTTGGGGTCATTGTCCTGCTGGAAGGTGAACCTCCATCCTAGCCTCAAATCACACATAGAGTGGTACAGGTTTTGCTCAAGAATATCCCTGTATTTAGCACCATCCGTCTTTCCCTCAACCCTGACTAGTTTCCCAGTCCCGACTGCTGAAAAACACCCCCACAGCATGATGCTTCCACCACCATGTTTCACAGTGGGGATGGTGTTATTTGGGTGATGTGATGTGTGGGTTTGCGCCAGACATAGCGTTTTGTTTGATGGCCAAAAAGTTAAATTTTAGTCTCATCAGACCAGAGCCCCTTCCTCCATACATTTTGGGAGTCTCCCACATGCCTTTTCGCAAACTCAAAACGTGCCATGTTGTTTTTTGCTGAAAGTAATGTCTTTCTTCTGGCCACTCTGCCATAAAGCCCAACTCTATGGAGCATACGGCTTATTGTCGTCCTATGTACAGATACTCCAGTCTCTGCTGTGGAACTCTGCAGCTCCTCCAGGGTTACTTAGGTCTCTGTGCTGCCTCTCTGATTAATGCCCTCCTTGCCCGGTCCATGAGTTTTGGTGTGCAGCCGTCTTTTGGCAGGTTTGCTGTTGTGCCATGTTCTTTCCATTTGGTTATGATAGATTTGATGGTGCTCCTAAGGATCATCAAAGATTTGGATATTTTTTTATAACCTAACCCTGACTTGTACTTCTCAACAACATTGTCCCTTACTTGTTTGGAGAGTTCCTGTCAGAGAGCTACCTTGGGCAGACGCGCTATTGGTAGGCATCGCGGTGCGTTGGGGCGCGCCGCCGCGGGTGCCGGTGTGCGGGCGCATGCGTGTGTGCGGGGGCGCTCGGTGCTGTCCGATCTTCAGCTTCCTGTATCCCTGCACCTGCTTCCTGTTTCCTGTTGAACCTGATCTCCTGACCACCGGCCTGTCTTTGATTCCTCCTTGCTTGCTGCCTGCCACTGATCCCGGACTGTCCTGACTACGAATCTGCCTGCTCCTCTGTACTACGCTGCCCGCCTGTTGCCGACCTCTGCCTGTGACCCGACCTGCCTGCTCCACTCCTGCTCTGCATCTGCTGCCTGTGCTTCAGTTACTGTAGATCTCCATAACCACCTTTACCGGGATCCTTCTGCAGCTAAACCCGCCAGGCTCTCATACCATTCTGTGCTCCCGTGTCTCCTGTCCATACTACCAGGGGCCAGGAACCAGATACGTAAGGGAGACCTTCCCCTGCTACATCCGCACCCTCAGTGGTTATGCTACCCCCGGAGCCTAGGGTACCCATACCTGAGAGGTTTACCGGTGACCGCAGTAAATTCCGGGCCTTTCGCAATGCCTGCGAGCTATACTTTGCCCTGCAACCCCGCACCTTCTCCCTGGGGGCAACCAAGGTGGGCTTCGTAATCTCCCTCTTATCGGGTGAAACACAGACCTGGGCTCATCGCCTCCTGGAGCAGAAATCTGGAGCTCTGGACAACCTTGATGCTTTCTTTACCATCATGTCCCAGTTGTATGAGGACCCCCAGGTGACGGCGACTGCTGAAGCCACCTTGCACGCCCTTCAACAAGGGCGTAGAGCCGCAGAGGACTATGTGGTGGAATTTAGGCGGTGGAGCTCCGACACTGGTTGGAATGATGCGGCCTTACGTTACCAATTCCGCATGGGATTGTCTGATCCTCTGAAGGATGAGTTAGCATGGGTCGGTGTACCCCAAACCCTGGATGAACTCATCAACCTGTCTATCCAGATCGACCGACGCCTCAGAGAGCGTCGCTCCGAGAGGTCTTCCAGCCAAATCCGCCCTACCTGGATGTTACCCAAGGTTCCAAGCTCTCCCAGCCAGCCCTTCCCGGCACCGGCCGCACCGGTTCTTGATACCTCTGAGCCAATGCAACTCGGTCTGTTCCGTCCCTCTCTCAATCCAGAAGAACGCCAACGCCGAAGAGTTAACAACCTCTGCATGTACTGCGGGGAGCCTGGACACTATGTGAGGTCTTGCCCAAACAAGACACGTAAGTCACCTAAGTCGCTGCCAATGCCAATATCTTCAATTTGTGCTTCTGCTCTCTCTAAACCTGCTAATCATCTTGCTCTCTCTATCACCCTACAGCTCCCAGGAAAGACTATGCCAGCTACAGTCATAATTGATTCAGGAGCCTGCAGCTGTTTCATTGACCTAACCTTCGCTGCCAACCATCACATCCCTCTCCAGTCTAAGGTTCAGGGACTTTTTGTACACCTCGCTGATGGTTCCTCTCTTCGTTCCGGTCCCGTCATGCAGGAAACCATCCCTTTGTTAGCCACCATGGGCTCTAATCATCAAGAACTCCTGCGCCTGGATGCCATTTCCTCTCCTCTTTTCCCCATCATACTTGGGATGCCATGGTTACAGGCCCATAACCCCAGCATTGACTGGTCTAGTGGAGAAGTCAAGTTCCTTTCTGACTATTGCCGGCAACACTGTCTACATACCAGTCCTGCTGAGACTACCCGACTACTCTGTTTGGACGCTGAGTCTGAGTTACAACAGTTGGTCCCTGCACCCTACTGGGACTTTCTGGACATTTTCAGTAAGAAAGGAGCAGAGACTTTACCTCCCCACAGGCCTTACGATTGCCCAATCGAGCTATTACTTGGAGCAGAAGTTCCCTTTGGGAGGATTTTCCCACTAACAGAGCAGGAGTTGGACACCTTAAAAATATATATCGATGAGAACCTGAAGAAGGGATTTATCCGTCCATCTACCTCTCCATCCGGGGCTGGTATATTCTTCGTAGAGAAAAAGGACCATTCCTTACGTCCTTGTATTGATTATCGGGAGCTGAACAAAGTAACAATCAAGAATCGTTACCCTTTGCCTTTAGTGCCTGAACTCTTCCAGAGATTGGGATCCGCAGTGATCTTTTCCAAGTTAGATCTCTGTGGTGCCTACAACTTGATCCGTATTCGTGAAGGAGATGAGTGGAAGACAGCTTTTCGCACCAGATTTGGACATTACGAATACCTTGTTATGCCCTTCGGCCTGTGCAACGCACCTGCTACGTTCCAACACTTTGTTAATGACATTTTCCGTGACTTCTTGGATCTATATGTTATTGTCTACTTAGACGATATTTTGATCTTCTCCTCCTCAGTCTCCGATCATCGCAGGCACGTCAGAAATGTGTTGGCTCGTCTCAGGCAGCATGGACTTTACGCTAAACCAGAAAAATTCCAGTTTGAACTTCAAAGTATCCAGTTTTTAGGCCTAATCATTTCCGTTGAAGGTATAAAAATGGATCCGCAAAAGGTATTAGCCATTCTGGAGTGGCCCGCTCCCTCCGATAAGAAAGGGGTTCAAAGGTTCATTGGCTTCTCGAACTTTTACAGGAAGTTCATTAGGGGCTTTTCTGCAATAATTGCCCCCATCACTGAAATAACCAAACAAGGGAACCGATTCCAGTGGTCCCCTAAGGCACAATCCACCTTTGAAAAACTCAAGGAGCTGTTCACTTCTGCTTCAATCTTGAAACACCCAGATCCTGCCCTACCATTCGTCCTGGAAGTGGATGCTTCAGAGGTTGCAGTCGGAGCTGTGCTGTCCCAACGGCAAGGCCCAAAGACCCTTCTCTACCCAGTGGTCTTTTTCTCCCGCAAGCTCTCTTCCGCAGGGAGAAATTACGATGTGGGTGATCGGGAGCTTCTGCCCATCAAATCCGCCTTGGAGGAGTGACGTTATTTACTGGAGGGTGCAGCATATCCTATCCTGGTCTATACGGACCATAAAAATCTGGAGTATTTCCGAACAGCCAAGAGACTGAAACCTCGGCAAGCGAGGTGGGCCCTATTTTTCTCCAGATTTCAGTTCCATATAACATACAGACCTGGTTCCAAAAATACCAAGCCGGATGCTCTGTCCCGTATGTTCCCTGATTCCGGCAAACCTGTGCATCCGGACACCATTCTTCCATCCGGAAATTTTCTGTTATTCCAAGAAGATCTACTATCCCGCATAAAACAAGCCTCTGCAAATTGGACCCCAAGTTCCGGAGAGGAAGTGAGGGCCCAGGATGGTCTTTTGTGGCACAAGGGTAAAATCGTGGTCCCTGAAGATTTGAGGGTGGCAGTGCTAGAGCTCTGCCATGATCACAAGATGGCTGGACATTTCGGTGTGCTAAAGACAACCGAATTAGTGCAGCGCACTTTTTGGTGGCCTCTGTTGGCAAACGATTGCAAGAACTATGTCGAATCTTGTGCTATCTGTGCTCGAAGCAAAAATAGCCGAACTAGAGCCTGGGGTCTGCTAAAACCATTACCCATCCTGGAAAGACCGTGGAAGATGATATCAATGGATTTTATTGTAGAGCTTCCTCAGGCAGAAGGCTTCTCTACCGTTTTTGTCGTCGTAGACAGGTTAACCAAGATGGCTCACTTTTTGCCTATGAAGGGCACGCCTTCGGCCATGGAGACAGCAAGGGTCTTCATTAAAGAAATCGTCAGGTTACACGGAGTCCCAGCAAATATTATATCGGATCGTGGTGTTCAGTTCACCTCTCGGTTCTGGAAAGCTCTCTGTGATTCCCTGGAAATCGAGCTGGCACTCTCCTCTGCTTACCATCCCCAGACTAATGGGCAGACGGAGAGGACTAATTAAACTCTGGAGCAATACCTCCACTGTTTTTCATCTTTCTCACAGGAAGACTGGGTCTCTCTCCTGCCAATTGCGGAGTTCTCCTATAATAACTCTCTACATTCGGCCATTAAGCAAACACCCTTTTTTGCCAACTACGGCTTCCACCCGTCCTTCCTGCCCAGGTCTTTACCCGAGTGTACGATCCCTGCAGTTTCTGACACCATGGACTTTTTTCTTTCTAACAACAAACTCTTGCAGGAAACCATGGCCAAGACCCAAGAGTATAATAAGAGGATGTTTGACAGGAAGAGGCGGGGAGAGCTCATCCTGGAACCTGGCAACCAGGTTTGGTTTTCCACGACCAATGTAAGAATGGCCTGTCCTTCAAGGAAATTGGGTCCCAAATTCATGGGCCCGTTCTCAGTCAAGAAGAGAATTAACAATGTGGCCTACGAACTCAACTTACCCAGTACTCTGAAGATCCATCCGGTCTTTCAAATCTCATTGCTGAAGCCTGTTATACCCAACACCTTTGCTGGCCGAAGTACTGACCCACCAGAGCCCATAATTGTTGATAATAAAGAAGAATTCGAAGTGGAGGCTATATTGGATTGTAGGAGGAGACGCAACCAGTTGCAGTATCTGATCAAATGGAGGGGGTACGGACCGGAGGATAACTTCTGGGAGCCAGAGAGCAACTTACATGCCGAAGAGCTTCTGAGGACTTTCAGGAGTACTCATGCCGCCAGATTGGCACAGTTGGACATCCGAAGGCTGCCCTTGAGGGGGGGGCACTGTCAGAGAGCTACCTTGGGCAGACGCGCTGTTGGTAGGCATCGCGGTGCGTTGGGGCGCGCCGCGGGTGCGTGTGTGCGGGCGGGTGCGTGTGTGTGGGGGCGCGCGCCGGCGCGTGTTGGCGTGCACGCGCGCCCGGTGTTTGGCGCTAACCTGCCTATTTAGGCCGTCTGCACAGGGGGCTCGGTGCTGTCTGATCTTCAGCTTCCTGGATCCCTGCACCTGCTTCCTGTTTCCTGTTGAACCTGATCTCCTGACCACCGGCCTGTCTTTGATTCCTCCTTGCTTGCTGCCTGATCCTGCCTGATCCTGGACTGTCCTGACTACGAATCTGCCTGCTCCTCTGTACTACGCTGCCCGCCTGTTGCCGACATCTGCCTGTGACCCGACCTGCCTGCTCCACTCCTGCTCTGCATATGCTGCCTGTGCTTCAGTTACTGTAGATCTCCATAACCACCTTTACCGGGATCCTTCTGCAGCTAAACCCGCCAGGCTCTCATACCATTCTGTGCTCCCGTGCCTCCTGTCCATACTACCAGGTGCCGGGAACCAGATATGTAAGGGAGACCTTCCCCTGCTACATCGGGCTCGCCTGTCTGCTACGTGGAAGTCTGACAGTTCCTTGGTCTTCATGGCAGTGTTTGGTTAGTGGTGTCTCTTGCTTAGGTGTTGCAGCCTCTGGGGCCTTTCAAAAAGGTGTGTCTATGTAATGACAGATCATGTGACACTTAGATTGCACACAGGTGGACATCATTTCACTAATTATGTGACTTCTGAAGGCAATTGGTTGCACCAGAGCTTTTTATGGGCTTCATAACAAAGGGGATCGATACATCGGCACATGCCAATTATCAGTTTTTTATTTCTGAAAAATAGTTTTATGTATATATTTTTCTAATTTTACTTCACCAACTTAGACTATTGTGTTCTGATCCATCACATATAATTCAGATTTAAAAAAAACTTTGAACTAAAGGCTGTAATGTAACAAAATAGGTAAAAAGCCAAGGGGGTGAATACTTTTGCAAGGCACTGTATTTACTGAAAGTTGAATAAAATAGTGGTAGTTTTTTTTTATGTCACATCATATTAGCACAACAGTTTATAAAATGCATAATTTTAGTAAAAATAATACACTAAAAGTTAATTTTAGGGCATACAGTTGCAGTATATATCCAATATAAAAGATTAGGCTACGCTGAGTAAATAGATATCCAATATGTCAAGGCTTAATGATGATCCAGCAGAGACACAGAATTGCGGTCTGCCTATGTAAACAAGGCAGATCGTCATTCTGACAAGAGGGAAGGCATGGATCCTGTGTCTCTGCAAAACATGGACAAGGATCCATGTCTATCCCTAGTAAAAGCACCTCCCACACTGTAATAAAACACAGACTAGACACACAGTTATTCCTTTGATCGCCCCTGATGTTAACCCCTTCCCTGCCAGTGTCATTAGTACAGCGACAGTGCATATTTTTCAGCACTGATCACTGTATTAGTGTCACTAGTCCCCAAAAAGTGTTAAAAGTGTCAGTTAGAATAAAAAGAATAATAAAAAAAAAAGTGTCAGTTAGGTGTCCGAATGTCCGCCACAATATCGCAGTCCCTCTATAAGTCGCTTATTGCCACTATTACTAGTTAAATAATAAATAAACAAAAAAAAAATGTGGGTACAACGTTGCGTGACCGTGCAATTGTCAGTTAAAGTAACTGAAAAATGGCCTGGTCATGAAGGGGGGGGGGGGTTAAATCTTCCAGGGGTCATATGGTTATTAACATTGTGTGCACCGGTGAAATGGAGACAAACTTTAGTATGCTATTTTTTCCATAGGTGACTCTTTGAAAGCCCCTACAGGTCATCAGTTTAGAGTTAAACGCGAATAGTGGCCCTAGAGTTATTGCTTTCAGTTCGGCAATATGTACCATATATACAGCTTAGGAGCCCTCGACACATGCATTAAGGATTACGTGCTGCGGGGGTGGAGCTCAAAAGTTTTTTTTTTTTGGGGGGGGGGGGATGCTTGGGTATAACTTGAATTTTTTACACTTTTAAATAAATAAATAACTTTTAATAAGTCTCCTATGTGATGATTTTTTTAGTGTATATGTGAATTAATCTGCGCTCACCCAAACACTCATATAAAAAAAACTAAAGACAAAAAGGTGAAAAAAACGTGATCAAACAATTATTAAAATATGTGAATGCTGCTATCTCTTAACAAAATTAAATACTTAATTTCAACATAGATTTATAAACACAAAAAAGATGCGCAAACTATATCAACACAATATATAAGAAACGTGTCCAATGAATGGATCTATAACAATTATTAAATGATAATGTGTAAACATCCCAAGTGAAAACTCAGAAAAAAGGGATACAATAAAATGTTCACAAAAATATTTATATTGGTGTAGCAAAAATGTCCAAACTAAAACAAAGTAGCAAGGTGACTTTGCTACTTTTTTCACCTTGCTACTTTGTTTCAGTTTGGGTATTTTTGCTACACTAACCACTTAAGCCCCGGACCATTTGGCTGGCCAAAGACAAGAGCACTTTTTGCGATTTGGCACTGCATCGCTTTAACTGACAATTGCGCGGTCATATGACATGGTTTCCAAACAAAACTGACATCCTTTTTTTTCCCCACAAATAGAACTTTCTTTTGGTGGTATTCGATCACCTCTGCGGTTTTTATATTTTTGCACTATAAACAAAAAAAGAGCGTCTATTTAGAAAAAAAGCAGTATTTTTTACTTTTTTGCTATAATAAATATCCCCAAGAAATATATAAAAAAACATTTTTTTTTTCTCCGTTTAGGCCGATACGTATTCTTCTACTTATTTTTGGTAAAAAAAAAAAAAAAATTGCAATAAGCGTTTATTGATTGGTTTGCGCAAAAGTTATAGCATCTACAAAATAGGGGATAGTTTTATGGCATTTTTCTTTTTCTTTTTTTTTTTTTACTAGTAATGGCAGCGATCAGCGATTTTTATGGGGTCTGCGACATTATGGCGGACACATTGGACATTTTTGACACATTTTTGGGACCATTGTCATTTATACAGCAATCAGTGCTATACAAATGCATTGATTCCTGTGTAAATGACACTGGCAGGGAAGGGGGTTAACCACTAGGGGGGCGATGAAGGTGTTAAGTGTGTCCTAGGGAGTGATTCTAACTGTGGGGGGGAGGGGCTACGTGTGACACATCACTGATCACTGCTCTCGATTACAGGGAGCGGTGATCAGTGACAGTGTCACTAGGCAGAACAGGGAAGTGGTTGTTTACATTAGCATTTCCCCGTTCTTCAGCTCCGTGAGACGATCGCGGGTATCCCCGCGGGACATCGAGTCCGCGGGACCCGCGATCACACTCACGGAGCTCGTGGCAGGGTTGCGCGCGCGCTGCCGGTGGCGCGCACGCGACCGCACGGCAGCAAATTCAAAGGGACGTACAGGTACGCCCATTTGCGCAGCCATGCCATTCTGCCGACGTACGTGTACATGCGGCAGTCAGCAAGCGGCTAAAATAAATATTTTTGTGAACATTTTATTTTATCCCTTTTTTTCTGCGTTTTCACTTGCGATGTTTACACATTATCATTTAATTCTTATAGATCCATTTATTGGACACATTTCTTATATATTGTGTTGATATAGTTTGCGCATCTTTTTTGTGTTTATAAATAAATTATTTTTTTAATGATACATCAGGGGACTAGAAGACCCTTAATGTCTCACCTGCCCTCCAACGAAGCCAATTAGTGTATTTTATATCTTCCTGGAGTTCAGGTTTACCAATGCTGGCAGTTTTCTTTTCTCCAGAGGGAGATGAAATAACAGCTTCTGGGCTTGCGTTTCCTTCCTGTGCGATTCACATGCGATCCGGGTGCAATTTCAGCCCATTCATTTGAATAGGCTAAAATAGCGCCAGAGCGCGCCAAAAGTAGTGTATGTGCTACTTTTAAAGACACACAACCGGGTCACATGGTACTACAGTACTATCCGGACCTGGAGCAGGCTAAAGTACTCACCTGCATTTGGAGTGTCATTAACTTAACATTGACACCCGCTGCAGATCGCAACAGGTTTTCCTGCACGGCGTTCTGGTGTAAACAGGTCCCTATGAACGTTTACATTTTTTGGCACCCTGAAAAAATGTGGTTTACAGCACTACTTTATAGCGCTCTCATATGTTGCACACAGGTTGGGTTCCTCTGCACAGCAATGAGAATCCTCACCCGCCTGTCCGTCTATAGTCTATTAAGTGCAGCTGCCATGTAAAATGAAACCCGAAGACATAAATGCAATAGGTCAATATTTCTTTAAATAGATAACAGAAGTGACGCAGAGCGCGAGCAATGTCTGACTCTACAGAATCAGAAAAGCCCGTGTGCTGCCAGCCAAGCAGCTCAATGATACTGTGTACTCTATGCTCCAGACACAGATACAAAAGCCCCATTTACTGCAGTTACTTAAACATTAAAAGTAGAATAATCTGACTTGGTATCAGCACCTTCTATTCCCCTGTACAGTAGCCACTTCAGCGCCAGAAGATTTACCCCCCTCCTTCATGACCAGGCCATTTTTTGCGATACTATAACTGCGTTACTATAACTGACAATTGCGCGGTCGTGCGACGCTGTACCCAAATAAAATGTATGCCCTTCCCCCCCCCCCACAAATAGAGCTTGCTTTTGGTGGTATTTGATCACCTCTGCATTTTTTATTTTTTACTTCCTGCTATAAAACATATCCAATTAAAAAAAAAAATCTAATTTCTTCATGAATTTAGGCCAATATTATTATTATTATTATTCACGATTTATATAGCGCCAATACTTTATGCAGCGCTTTACAATGTAGAGGGGGGACAGCACAATTACAGTACAGTTCAATACAGAAGGGACAGGAGAGCCCTGCTCAAAGAGCTTACATTCTGTATTCTGCTACAAATTTTTCGTAAAAATAATCCCAATAAGCGTATATTGATTGGTTTGCGCAAAAGTTATGGGGTCTACAAACTATGGGATATATTTATGGAGTTCTTATTTATTTATTTATTTATTTTTTTACTATTAATGGCAGCAATCAGCAACTCATAGCGGGACTGCGATATTGCGGCGGACAAATCCGACACTAACTGAAATTTGTCATTTTTTGGGGGAACCAGTGACACCAATACAGTGATCAGTGCTAAAAATATGCACTGTCACTGTACTAATGACACTGGATGGGAAGGGGTGATCAAAGGGTTAACTGTGTGCCTAGCTAGTGATTTTGTGTACTGTAAGAGGTGCTTTTACTAGGGTAAGGCATGGATCTGTGTCCCTGCTTTGTAGGAACACAAGATCCATGCCCTCCCTCCTGTGAGAACAGCAATCTGCCTTGTTTATATAGGCAAACTGCCATGATCGGCCGGTGCCGTCGCACATCCAGCCGCTGTACCTGCTGTTCAGCTCCCGCTGTGCATAATCGAAGCGGGTACAGCGGGCTGGATGTCCGCCGGCACCCGCCGATCGTTCAGTACACAGGCAGAATGGCAGTTTGCCTATATAAACAAGGCAGATTGCCGTTCTCACAGCAGGGAGGGCATGGATCCTGTGTTCCTGCAAAGCAGGAACACAGGATCCATGCCTTCCCCTAGTAAAAGCACCTCTCACAGTACACAAAATCACTAGCTAGGCACATAGTTAACCCTTTGATCGCCCCCATCCCAGCCAGTTTCATTACTACAGTGACAGTGCATATTTTTAGCACTGCCGCAGCCACGCACTCGTACCCCATACCCGGACGTGTATATATACATGATCCTGCACACAGTGGCCACCCTGTAACAATAAAGCTGCTATAGGGCGGTCATGAAGTGAATAGAAAGCACACTAGGAGTGGGAGGGGCAGCACTAGAAGCCAATCACGTGTGCTACAAGCACATGTGCTTACTAGGAAAATGCTGATTGGAGGAGAGAGTAGCATGAGCAAAGGGTAGTTGATGCTTGGAATAAACTACCAGCAGAAGTAGTGAGACAGTCAACAGTAAATGATTTAGATTTTCAATGAAGGTACAAAAATCCAACAGTTACACATACAACAAATAGTGTGCATTAGTTGCCTACCAGGGTACAAAACTACACAAAAAAGGAAACCGAAATGCTAAGGGAACACTAAAGATAACATTTAAAAAAAAAAAAAATAACAAACATGTTATACTTACCTCCACTGTGCAGCTCGTTTTGCACAGAGTGGCCCCGAACCTGGTCTTCTGGGGTCCCTCGGCAGCTGTCTCAGCTCCTCCCCGCAAGAACTAATCACCTTCATGCGAGCTCCCTCGCATGGTGGTGAGTTCTTGTGGGCACGCTCCGTGATACAGCCGGCGGCTATAGCCGCTCACTGTATCACTTGGCCCCGCCTCCGGCGCGCCGCGTCATTGGATGTGATTGACAGCAGCGCGAGCCAATGGCTGTGCTGCTTTCAATCCATCCACTCTAGCCAATCAGCGGCCAGGCTGATCAACGAAGAGGCTGTCGGGGGCGAGCGCGGGACTTTCGAGGGGTCAGGTAAGTAAAACGGGGGGCTGGGGGGGCCGGTATTGTCAGATGTTTTTTCACCTTAATGCATACAATGCATTAAGGTGACAAAACTTTTACCTTTACAACCCCTTTAAACAATGAGGATATATGAGCTCAGACCCAATCATACCCCACCTGACCGACGATGTCTATAAGATGGGGGGGGGGGGCATTGGGCTAATACAGCAGTAGTGCTAGGGCAAACCAACCCATCCACTGGGAAATCAGTAAGTGAAGGGCTGAGTAGACCAAACGGTGCACCTGACTTCCGTAAGCCAGCACTACACCCCTAGAGTGCAGGTCTAAATTTGGCTCTTATTCCACATTACATCACAACAAGTGGTCCAAGGGCCTTATGAAAAAAACAATAAAAAAAGGAAAAATAGAGACAAATGATAGACAGTAGGGAAGGGAAGAATAAAGAAAGAAGTGCACCCCGTCCAGGCAAGAGATACAATATCATGTGCATCTCATGAGGAATCCGAGAGGTATTTAATCAGGACAGAAAATAATTTCAAGAGTTCCTTAAAAGTAAAAAGTTTGAGAAAGGCTGGTATAGACAATGCATCAGTTAGGTGGACAGGCTCTATGGGGAAGGGGGTGGTTGGAATTGTAGCAAAGTCCCAGCCTCTTTAGGCCTAATGGTGACCTCCAGAGTTAGGGAGAGCTGACATCCTTCTGTGTAGAGTGGGTTACAAGGCATGGTGGGTGTAATGCAAGATGAAATGGTGGGCGCCAGACACTTTTTTGAATGCAAAGAGATTTATTGTCTCTTAAACAGAACTATGGGAGAGAGGGTTAGGGCCAGGACACCCTTAGGTAGATGCAAAAGATAATTAGCAGACTCTGAGACTTCTATAGGTAGACAGTTATACAGGTGAAGTCCTCCAGCCGGACACCACTTCTGTAAAGGTAGGACAGCTGTCTCCTATGGCAACAATCTTGTAGCAGTTACTAACAGTAAATTGTATTCAACTATTTGCAACACGAACAGTTCTCAGCTTACCCCACAATCACTCACTGTGGGTCTTCTCTCAACAAGCTTCCAGTCTCTCTTTCACTAGGCTTCAGATCCACTAGCCACTGGATCCCCTGAGTTCTTCCACTTTAGCACTCAGTATCTTCCTCAAGCGTCACCCCCGCTTTCCTGCTGGGTCCCTGACTTGGCACTCACAGATACTCCTCAAGCTTCACCCCCACTGACACGTTAGGTACCTGGCTTGGCACTCACTTATGCTCCACAAGCGTCACCTCTGCTCTCCCGCTGGGCCCCGGACTTGGCACTTGCTGAAGTTTTCCCACTTCCTCACCGTCCCCGGCTGGCGAGAAGTCTGCTCTGGTACTGGCATCAGCTTACTCACTGTAGTCTCTGGTAGCAAGGTGGTCCCTTAATGGCGACAGCTTCCCCTCTACCACAACTGGTTCCCTGGCCGGCGGAACCGTTACTTCTGGTTGGACTACAAGCCCGCAGTCCCAACCCAAGGCTGCTTTTCCTGCTTCTGGATAGGCCTCAGACAGCCTAGCAGCCAGATGTCCCTGGGATAGGTCTTAGGTTTCTGGCCTAGCAGCCCGGGGCAGTACAACACACGTCCACCCAGACAGCCGTCCAGGTTGCACAGAACCCTGATCCTGACTCCACCCAAATAAATAGGCTCTCCTAGCAGGCCAAGGGACCCAAGAAAATCCCTGCCCATTGGCTGAGATACCCCATTCATTCCTAATCTGTCCTTGCAATGCCCTCGTCTTATCTAATGTCACCAGATACCCGGCCACCTAGCGACAGAAGAGAGAGGTGCAGCAATTCCAGAATTAGGGAGAAATTAATTGATCTCCTAACAATTGGCCAAGGCAACTAGCGCCTAGCAGCTAAATTTGATAGCAGCCCTGCCTAAACTTCAGGGTGCTACAGACTGTACAAGGAGAATGTTGTGATGAACTTAAGCAGGCCAACCACTTGGGCTGTAGCATCCCCCTAGCCAGGTAGAGCATCAATTCCTTTGTACAGTGTCTGGAACTACCTTGACTTCAGAGGTCTCTCAAGATTAAGTGTTCCCCTGACAGTATAATACTGTGGAAAGGGACCCATCAACCATAAGTTTAAGGTTTTGGACCCCTCCCATGCCAGGAATGTTCTAGAGAAGTCCTAGATCAGGGGAGCCCAACCAGTGGCCCACGGAGCCCTCTGATGTGGCCCGCGACCTCCTTCTCTGCGATGGCGGATTGGCAAACCCAGACCATGGGTTGCGGACCCGCCATCCCAGAGCATCTGTGTTGTTAATTAAGCCGGAGGTAGAGAAAGCAAGTGGCTGTGGAGCAGAGCTGTATAAGCTGATGCTTCCTGTATAGCGCCGGCTCCTGTCACAGGCGGAGTGATACCAAATGCACTCTGCCTGGGACAGCAACAGCAGGCGATATCTGAATGGAAGACTGTTATTAAAGGTCAGTTTATTACTAAAATTGCAGTGTATGTATGGGCATATCTGCGCAGTGGTTACTGGGCTGCTTTCAAACTGATCTGCAGGTGCAGTGCACCTTCAGGTTACCTGCACTGAGGGATAGACTTCTGTTATTACCTGCGGGTTTGGTGTGCTTTCAGAAAGTGCACTACACCTGCAGGATATAATCAAAGTGTAGTTAACCCATACCTCCCAACTTTTTGAGATGGGAATGAGGGACATCAGCAAAAGTATGCAGACATAGGACACACCCCTTGCCACGCCCCCTTAATGGAGAATTGTAGAAAAATATTAGATTGGTTAAACCCACAAGTGCTTTTTTTTTACCACTGCTATTTCTTTATATTGGCTTTTGGAATTTACAAATGCAGCAATTTAGAAATCAGATGAAAGGTTTAGCGCTGGAAAACACTTTTTGATAGATAAAAAGTGCATTTCATATACAACTATATAGATCAGACCAAAATGAGGGACAAATGAGGAGCAATGAGGGACAGAGGGACTTTGTTCCAAATCAGGGACAGTCCCTCGAAATCAGGGACAGTTGGGAGCTATGGTTAACCCACAGGAAAGACACAGGTGCACTGCGCTGCATTAGTGTGAAAACAGTCTTAGGCCCCTTTCACACAATCGGTCCGACCCAATCAGACCCTCCATTCACCTCTATGAAACGGGAGATGTAAACAGATTTGTGTCCATTTACACCCGCCTACCTCCAATCTGATTCTCTAAAAAAAAAAAACCAGATCAATCCCCCTCATAGAGTAGAGTGGGCTGTGTGCAGAGCGAACACGGACCTGTCATCCACCCGCTCTGCTCATTGTGGTCCGCGACCGGTTACCAAGTCGCTTTAGTGGCCCTCACTCTTCAAAAGGTTGGGCACCCCTGTCCTAGATGAACCTGCTGGAGGAACGGACTAGAGGTGTGCTACAAGGGGGCACAGGGATACCTAGCTTTATTGCTTTACTGCAATAGAGAAAATTCAGGTCTCCATACCATGTGGTGTTTGGAGACCTGGTGTTCTGTGCAGTTACTGTGTAAATCTCAGGACTGGATGGACAGAGATACAAATCTTTTGGCAGATTATATAGCTCCCTTATATGCATTTCAACTGCTTACTGATTGCCTGGATTTCATCTTAAGTTTTTTTTTACTGCAGCACACACAGCCTCCCTCCACCACCCCCTTCTATTACTGGAAATGCAACGTCTTGCACACTCATCCTCAGAAGTCAATATTTCATGCAATGGGGGCGGCGTGTAATGCGAGTGCTGTCTAGCTGCCAGAAAGCAGTTCATCTCTCAGGATTTCCAGACTAACGATCAGAAATTAACTTCATCCAAGTCAAGGATCATTAGCAAAGCCAAGGGACCAGTAATATCACGGAGCGGCTTGTAGTCTCACCGGGCCACTTGTATCAAAGTGTCAGTGCTAATAACTGTCTGCAATGCCCCAAAGCCTACAATCAGAATTGAACATACCCTGGGAAATGACAGTTGGAATCTGCTAGTTGGACTGTGATTGGGGATCAGAAGCAATAACCCTAATAAGCCTTTGATGAGCTGTAATATCCCATTGGTTGGAGTTGGTTAACTATGAGCAGCACAAATTGTTATATTTCCAGCGTTGGGTTCAATTACACTAGATGTCCCCAAAATTATTATTGACCCCTTTATGAAGTTTCAGATTGTTCATTGCCCCCTCCCAAACATTTATTTCATTAAAATAATTTAATAAATATTACTTTATAACATACAGGGATGTACAATATAATACTGACATATAATCACACACATACAGTCAGGTCCGTAAATATTGGGACATCGACATAATTCTAATCTTTTTGGCTCTATAGACCACCACAATGGATTTGAAATGAAACGAACAAGATGTGCTTTAACTGCAGACTTTCAGCTATAATTTGAGGGTATTTACATCCAAATCAGGTGAACGGTGTAGGAATTACAACAGTTTGTATATGTGCCTCCCACTTTTTAAGGGACCAAAAGTAATGGGATAGTTGGCTGCTCAGCTGTTCCATGGCCAGGTGTGTGTTATTCCCTCATTATCCCATTTATAAGGAGCAGATAAAAGGTCCAGAGTTCACTTCAAGTGTGCTATGTGAATCTGTTGCTGTCAACTCTCAATATGAGATCCAAAGAGCTGTCACTATCAGTGAAACAAGCCATCATTAGGCTGAAAAAACGAAACAAACCCATCAGAGAGATAGCAAAAACATTAGGTGTGGCCAAATCAACAGTTTGGAACATGCTTAAAAAGAAAGAACGCACCGGTGAGCTCAGCAACACCAAAAGACCAGGGAAAACAACTGTGGTGGATGACCGAAGAATTCTTTCCCTAGGTGTACTCACTGGTTCTTAAATATAGTTTTGAATGTATGGTACTCAGTAGTTCTTCGATAAAGTTTGAAATGGGTGCACTCACTGGTTCTTTAACAAAGTTTGAGAACACTCACCTCAAGTTTTGTTTAACAACAAACTTAGTTAAAGACCACAGGTAACTATGCCATACAATTGGTGGCTTGCTTTATTCTCCAGCCATGGTCTTGACTTCCAAGGGTTTGATGGGACTATCAAAGGTTTTAAGAAAATGTCTGGGAGTCAGTAAATGCCTGGTGGTCTCCAACAGTGTTTGAGGTAGGGAAGTACGCTCAGTATGAGTAGTGAACATGTACATACATACAGTATATCCTTCCCAGTATGAGGACTTGGGAGGGAAGGTCACAGACACACCACACCGCTGGTAAAAGAGTCCAGTACCAACACACACCTCAAAGAACACAATGTCGCTCTTAATGGCAGCAGACCATCAAACCCTGGAGAACACTGTGTCGCTGCTATCCACCTCACTTTCAGGACTAAGGTCTAGTGTTGAACTCTTCAGAGACCTGTAAAGATTAATGAACCACATCCGGCCTATCATTTATTGCAAAACTTATTAAACTTAAGTGTGTCCCTGTGCAGTGCATATTCCTCCTGTTACCTGGGCTACCCACCCGGATGTGACATCAGCGGCTTCCTCTGAGTGTACCCGTGTGGCCGTGTCCCCTGAGGCGTTGGGAGCCACCAGCACCGCCGACACCAGCGACGTTCTCTTTGTCCATTGCAGTACGTCCTCCTCTGGAGCGGATGAACCCCTTTTTTTACTACAAGCCCTTACCTTCTTGTCATCTTGTGCATTTTAGCTATTATGCTTGCATTAAAAGTTTTATCATTGCTGCACTTAGATGGCGCTGCTCTCTCTCTTCTTTGTATGTCCACAGAGTTTCTTCTAGCTCTAACCAGAGCCTGCAGCGTCTATAACTAGCGCTATACATTTAGAGACTGTACCATTCATGAACTTTTAAGAACTCCTTTTTGAGACTCTGATTGCCCACTGCTCTATCCATCCAGGTTACTGTTTGTTTGTTCCTGCTACCCGGGCCCCCCTCCCCTGTAGTGCTACTGGCTTCCCTCCTCTCCCACTGGCAGCTGCTGTGAGCACACTGGGGGATATTTTAGGATGGAGGAAGAAAAGACAGAAAAACAACTCACTGTGTTTGTTCAAAACTGAAGCATGGTAAGCTGTGTTTACAATGCTTCAGTTTGTGAATGAGCAAAAAGCACCTCAGACTGGGGAAATCTCAGTCTTCAGTCCCTTTCTCTGTCTCAAAAGTGAGACATCAGGGGTCTGTTTGGACTCCTGATATTTCATCATTCCTGTCATTCCCTTCCTTCTCAGAGCTGGCCGCTCAGCTGTCGGCTAATTGCCAGCTCCTATCTCTCCACGGTTACTCAGCTGTTGATGATTTCCTGCTTGTCAGTCCTGCCTACTTAAGCCGTCCAGTCCACAGGATCTCTGCCTTCACCTTGGTCAACATCACAGAGACATTCTCCTGCGTTCCTGTTTAAAGACTTGCTCTGCTGACATCCCTTCTGGCTCCAGATCCTGCTTGCTGTTCCATTACATTGATCCCTGACTTCTGGCTTGGCTGACTATCCATTCCGGTTACTGAACTTTGGCTATGATTTGACTACGTTTGTTCTTTTTCCTTTTATTATTAAACAAGTGTGATTTTACTGTACTTCTGTCTTGGTCTGATTTCATGGTTTCTGACAATTATCTCCAAAGGGGCTCCTTAAATTTGTAAAAAAAATATTAAAAAATAATATTGTAATAAATTATGAAAAAATATTAAATATTAAAAAAAAAGTAATAAAAACAAAAAACTACTAAAACCAGTCTCTGCCCCACTGACACGGTCCACCCACTGCTCTATTGACATCGACCTTTGTGCTACTGACGGCATCCACTGCCCTAATGACACCATCCATGTCTTATTAATTTTAAAATGTTTGGTTATATTAAAGAGGAGTTCCACCCGAGGTCCAGTCAAAAAAAAAAATAAAAAATTAAAAGTCATCAGCTACAAATACTGCAGCTGCTGACTTTTAATTGGACACTAACCTGTCCCTGGGTCCAGCGATGCGGGGGATCGAAGCCCCGCTCGTTTCCCCCTCCGTTCAGCGGCGCCGGCATTGCAACTGTGGGCGCCGGGCTGTGGCTTCACAGCCTGGCACCCACTGCGCATGCGCGAGCGGCGCCGCACGCCGTGATTGGCCGCTCAGTCACCTGGGACCTGTAATGGTTCCCAGATGATTGACAGGAGGGAGGGAGCGGAGCTGAGCCCTTCCTGTGCCGAGGGGGAAGTGATGTCACCAGCCCAGGAAGAGGCAGACTACGAGGGACCCCCTAGCAACAGGCATTTAGAGGTAAGTAAAAAAAAAAAAAAATATCCAAAATTTTTTTTGTATTTTTTTTTAGGATTTTTCATGTAGTTTTTTTTTTTTTGGGTGGAACCCCACTTTAAGCTCCTCCAGGGCGGGGATTGATGTGAATGACTAATTTCTGTGCAGTAATGGTATTACAGAAAAGAGAGAAAAAGATTAAAGTAAACCTGTGCTGTGTCCATGCAGGGCAAAGCAACTGGTTCATTTAACTGCCAGCCTCTCCTAGTGCTCTGTTCAGCCATTGGAAGGCAGTAGAATACCCAGTACTTCTAGGTATGGAGATTGTGACTCCCTTTCATTCCTCCCATGTGACAGCCATTGGGGCTTGGTGAGGCACTCATCACTGTCACATAAGGTGTGGTTGAGCCTTCATCCCTATTGTAAGCTCCACATCATGACATGGAGGTTTTACAGGACTTTGTCTCATCCCCAGCAGTTGAACTGAGCTCTGTAGATAAGTATGCACAGATGGGAAGTTTTGGATTCCCACAGAAATCTACCAGGATGCAAAAGGAGGTCAACTGCAAGTCAAATGTTTTCTGAATGATCTCAAAAGTGTCTCCAATTAATGTCAAACTGATGCCTTCCACAAAAGCCCAAAGCCCCTTGGCACAGGCCCTGAAGCAGACCCCGTTGCTCCAGTTGCATGGACTTGTCTACTAGCACTTCCGGCATTGCCCATTATTGAGTCCGGCATCGTTAGTGAATTTGGTTCTCAAGCTTTGGACATACAATACTATTGTTTTTTGCTGTTTTTTGCTGCCTGTATTTATCTCGGATAACTCACATGTGGATTTGGTGTTGCCGGTCTTCTTGGATTTGTACCAGATGGTCATGCAGTCCTCTTGCAGCTTGAAGTACCTCTGTTTCTTCCAGCTGCGTGACTTGACTTTCCTCATCATAGACCCAGCCTGCATGAGCTGCAGGTTCTCATCCAGCTGCACACCTGGAGAAACCAACATTTTGTAGATTTAGGTCTCGTTCATGCCTAATGCATTGGCATGCGTTTTAAAAATGCATGGACAAAAGAGAATACATTGTTTTTTAATAGGATTAATTCCCAACAATTGGTGTGCAAAAAAAATGTGTACTGCATTTTGGGTGTGATGGTCTTGTCAAGTCAATTCAGTTTTTAAAACCCTTAATTGTATGTAGCACTACCCCTGCAGAAACCGCTGATTTTTTTGGGCCTATGCCCCCATTCACAGCATGCAAAGACAGGCAGATGGCATTTACTCACTCAGCCACCAGGATCATCGGATACCTCCTGCCGATATCCTTCCAGGCAGGGCCATCTTAATGCATAAGCACCCCTTGGCACTGCCCAGGGGCCCCAGGTGCATGGTGGCCTCATGATAATCTTGCCTTACATCATACTTGCCAACTGTTTTGCTGGGACAGTTATGTTTTTTACTAAGCTGTCCCAAGATGGCCACGTCCCAGCAGCGTCCTGGAACCTGTACTGTGCCTTCCTGACCTCCCCTGTACTGTGCCTTTCTGACCTCCCCTGTACTGTGCCTTCCTGACCTCCCCTGTGCTGTGTCTTCCTGACCTCCCCTGTACTGTGCCTTCCTGACCTCCTCTGTGCTGTGCCTTCCTGACCTCCCCTGTACTGTGCCTTCCTGAACTCCTCTGTGCTGTGCCTTCCTGAACTCCTCTGTACTGTGCCTTCCTGGCCTCCCCTGTACTGTGCCTTCCTGACCTCCCCTGTGCTGTGTCTTCCTGACCTCCCCTGTACTGTGCCTTCCTGAACTCCTCTGTGCTGTGCCTTCCTAAACTCCTCTGTACTGTGCCTTCCTAACTTCCCCTGTACTGTGCCTTCCTGAACTCCTCTGTGCTGCTCCTTCCTGACTTCCCCTGTACTGTGCCTTCCTGACCTCCCCTGTACTGTGCCTTCCTGACCTCCCGTGTACTGTGTCTTCCTGACCTCCCCTGTACTGTGCCTTCCTGGCCTCCCCTGTATTGTGCCTTCCTGACCTCCCCTGTACTGTGCCTTTCTGACCTTCCATGTACTGTGCCTTCCTGACCTCCCCTGTACTGTGCCTTCCTGACCTCCTCTGTACCGTGCCTTCCTGACCTCCTCTGTACCGTGCCTTCCTGAACTCCTCTGTACTGTGCCTTCCTGACCTCCTCTGTACTGTGCCTTCCTGACCTCCTCTGTACCGTGCCTTCCTGACCTCCTCTGTACTGTGCCTTCCTGAACTCCTCTGTACTGTGCCTTCCTGAACTCCTCTGTACTGTGCCTTCCTGACTTCCCCTGTACTGTGCCTTCCTGAACTCCTCTGTACTGTGCCTTCCTGACCTCCTCTGTACTGTGCCTTCCTGACCTCCTCTGTACTGTGCCTTCCTGACCTCCTCTGTACTGTGCCTTCCTGACCTCCTCTGTACTGTGCCTTCCTGAACTCCTCTGTACTGTGCCTTCCTGAACTCCTCTGTACTGTGCCTTCCTGACCTCCTCTGTACTGTGCCTTCCTGACCTCCTCTGTACTGTGCCTTTCTGACCTTCCATGTACTGTGCCTTCCTGAACTCCCCTGTACCGTGCCTTCCTGACCTCCTCTGTACCGTGCCTTCCTGACCTCCCCTGTACTGTGCCTTCCTGACCTCCCCTGTACTGTGCCTTCCTGAACTCCTCTGTGCCGTGCCTTCCTGACCTCCCCTGTACTGTGCCTTCCTGACCTCCCCTGTACTGTGCCTTCCTGACCTCCTCTGTACTGTGCCTTCCTGACCTCCCCTGTACTGTGCCTTCCTGACCTCCCCTGTACTGTGCCTTCCTGACCTCCCCTGTACTGTACCTTCCTGACCTCCTCTGTACTGTGCCTTCCTGACCTCCTCTGTACTGTGCCTTCCTGACCTTCCATGTACTGTGCCTTCCTGACCTCCCCTGTACTGTGCCTTCCTGACCTCCCCTGTACTGTGCCTTCCTGACCTCCTCTGTACTGTGCCTTCCTGAACTCCTCTGTACTGTGCCTTCCTGACCTCCCCTGTACTGTGCCTTCCTGATCTCTTCTGTACTGTGCCTTCCTGACCTTCCATGTACTGTGCCTTCCTGACCTCCCATGTTCTGTGCCTTCCTGACCTCCCCTGTACTGTGCCTTCCTGACCTCCCCTGTACTGTGCCTTCCTGACCTCCCCTGTACTGTGCCTTCCTGACCTTCCATGTACTGTGCCTTCCTGACCTCCCATGTACTGTGTCTTCCTGAACTCCTCTGTACTGTGCCTTTCTGACCTCCTCTGTACTGTGCCTACCTGACCTCTCCTGTACTGTGCCTTCCTGACCTCCCATGTACTGTGCCTTCCTGACCTCCTTGTACCGTGCCTTTCTGACCTCCTCTGTACTGTGCCTTCCTGACCTCCCTGTACTGTGCCTTCCTGACCTCCCATGTATTGTGCCTTCCTGACCTCCCATGTACTGTGCCTTCCTGACCTCCCTGTACTGTGCCTTCCTGACCTCCCCTGTACTGTGCCTTTCTGACCTCCTCTGTACTGTGCCTTTCTGACCTCCCCTGTACTGTGCCTGTCTGACACCCCCCCCCCCCCCCCATACTGTGCCCTATTGTGTTGATTAGTCATTTCTCATTGTTTAAAATAGATTTGATTGAAAGTACAAATACATATATGTTTAATGCTATCAACTATTTAAACTTTAACTCTGGAGAGCAGGTGTGTAAATTGGGGCAGGCTGGTAGGGGCCCCAGTGCATTACTTTGCCGAGGGGGCCCATGGGGCTATTAGGACGGCTCTGCCTCCAGGCTCTTCCTAGTGATGGAGATGTAGACTCACACCGTACAATCAGCCCGCCCATAGATGGTTTCTTATCTCGACTGGTTCAGCAGGGACTCAAACCAGCTATGGCTGGCTTAACTGTTTACTGTATCGCTATTGCATACATTGTCCATGCTCATTTGCTAGGAAGGATGGCTTGTGTATTTGTATGCATATTTTGTAATACTTTTATGTATCCTAAAATTGTAAGTAGCTGTATGCATAGCTCCCAACTGTCCAGTGGCGTCGGGAGGGGGGGGCTGGAGCCCCGAATGGGTCCCCGAAAAGCCCCGGGTGTCAGGCATGCACAATTTAATTGTTAGACCCGAGCTCCGCCGAGTGGGGACCGATCCGATCCCGAGCGCCGCTGAGCGTGGCCCAGTGCGGCCAAGTCACATAACAGGTCCCGCCTTCTGGAGCCTGCAGTGCCAATGATGGACGTCCCACTGGTCCAATGGCAGGACCGCGGGACGTGTGACATCATAGGAGCTGCAGGCTCCAGGAGGCGGAAATTACAATGCGGCCGCCGCGCCACATCGATCCCCGCTCTGCGCTCGGGCGGCTCTCCTCTCCTCTGGCTGCCTCGCACACCACGGCTGAGCTTCTGCTGCAGGACACAACATGAAGTCTGTCTCCTGGTCAGGTAGGTCAGTGTGCGTATGTCAGTGTATGTCAGGTAGGTAGGTCAGTGTAGGTAGGTCAGGTAGGTAGGTCAGTGTATGTAGGTCAGTGAAGGTAGGTCAGGTAGGTAGGTCAGTGTATGTAGGTCAGTGTATGTAGGTCAAGTAGGTAAAAAGTAAATATATTCCTGAGCTATTATGTGAATATAAATACAAACAACTGCTGCAAACACCGAATGTGGGTCAATCCATACCCATACACAAGAATATAAAAGGAATGGCTGGTGCTGCACTGTTAAAAAATTATAAGTAACTAAGGCTTCATAAACTAATAAAAAACACTGTGCAGTATTGCTAAAGGTATATGTGCAAAGTAAATGATGATCACAAGGATGAATACTGACACATACGGTGATATATAAAATCTTCCAACAATACAGTGACTGGTTTAAAAGTGCAAAGTGACAATAAACCAAATAATACAAAGTGCTGAAATTATTAATATAATAATACTACTACTACTAATAATAATAATACTAGCCCTCTTCCATAAATGGAACAAAGTGCAACGTGCAAATGAATTGTGCAAAAGATTACTCAGTCTCTTCTTCTGTGCATAAAACCACACAGTAAAAAGTTCAGGAATAAGGATTTCCTCTTTGTGCAAAAACACACTTTTGCCCTGTACAGACGATCGGACATTCCGACAACAAAATCCATGGGATTTTTTCCGACGGATGTTGGCTCAAGCTTGTCTTGCATACACGCGGTCGCACAAAGTTGGTCGGAAATGCCGAACGTCAAGAACGCGGTGACGTCCAACACGTACGACGAGCCGAGAAAAATGAAGTTCAATAGCCAGTGCGGCTCTTCTGCTTGATTCTGAGCATGCGTGGCACTTTGTGCGTCGGAATTGTGTACACACGATCGGAATTTCCGACAACGGATTTTGTTGTCAGAAAATTTGACAACCAGATCTCAAATTTTGTGTGACGGAAATTCCAAAAATGTGAAAAATGTGTGATGGAGCCCACACACGGTCATTTCTTTTGTATAATTTTCCTTTAAGGGGGGCGTGGCAGGGGGTGTGTCCTATGCCCAACTACTTTTGCTTATAGGTGTCCCTTGTCCCTATCTCATAAAAATTGGGAGGTGTGGTTGTATGGACAGTATTTTTGATTATTTTGCTTTGTATCTTTTTTTAAGGTTACTTTACAGTATAGAAAGTAGCAGGGATCACAAGGGCGTCCCGCGATTTTGCGGCGTTTCCAAATCACGGGGCAGAATCGCGACGATTCCGCCCGCAAAACGGTACGCCAAGGTGTGAATGGAGCCTTATGACGATCGAAATTTCCGACAACAAATGTTCGATGTGAGCTTGTTGTCGCAAATTCCGACCGTGTGTAGGCTCCACCGGACATTTTCATGTCGGAATTTCCGACAACAAAAATTTGAGAGCTGGATCTCAAATTTTACGACAACAAAATCCGTTGTCGGAAATTCCGATCGTGTGTACACAATTCCGACGCACAAAGTTCCACACATGCTCAGAATCAAGCAGAAGAGCCGCGCTGGCTATTGAACAGCAAAGGGAAGACACACTAAGGAAAGATATACATGCTGCTCACCCCAATGTGAACAGAAAAAATGGAGAAAGGGTCCCCCACGGGGGTTTTTAGGCAGCTAACTATAGATATGCGCAAAAACACTGATAATTCCAACGGTACACCTCGAAGTGTGCAGTCGCCCAATCAGCCAAGAGGTGGCTGCATTATTAAGCATTTAGATGGATTTATTTGAAGAAGATGTCTCCCAGATGCATAAAAGAAAGGGGCATGAGGGAGTAAATATATTAAAACCAGAGTAAAAAAGTGACATAGGGTCCAATGGATCCCTCATTGCTCATGGTTGAAAATAGGATTTTAATCTATTCTCCACCATGAACGAGACTATAAAGTATAGACTCGATCAGGTATAGCAATGGTGCGGACTTACAATACAAGAGCATAACTATTTTAGTGAGGTCAAGGGGAGAAATATAATTACAATTTTTTCCCCTTATTGTAAGTCTGCATTAGTGTCCTAATATAGAATTTAACACATTCCTTAGAAAGTATAATATTAATGCATCTAATGTGGTATCCACAATTTACACAAATAGGCATATACAGGAGACCAAACAATGCACAGCTCATATCTAACTCTCATGTGTCAAAAGGGGGAAGGGGTGTTTAACCACCCAAATTTCTATAGCAAAGGGAAGGCACACTAAGGAGAGATATACGTGCTGCTCACCCCAATGTGAACAGAAAAAAACATTGGCTAAAGCATTGAAATTCTTTATTAAAATGAGGAATAAAAAGATTGATAAATGAGTGTTGAAATATGAGCTCAAATGGGAATATCCCCATGCCAAATACAGGTAATAGCAAACATAGAGGTTATACATAGCATATGGTAATGACTATTGCATAACAATGCTGACGCGTTTCGACCCATGGTGTTGGGGTCTCTCTTTAGAGGATGAGTTTGCTAAAAAAAACCCAAAGTTTATAATAACTTATCAAATTCATTTGAACTGAATTTCCGCAACATCATATACACTTCATTTCAATTGCACCTCATACATATTCATTGTTTTTTCACTTCCCACTTGCTTTCCCAACAATCACTCACATCACCTTCATTCTTTATGTACATTTATTTTTTATTTTTCCTCACCACCTAATCATTTGCATGTATTTTTAGTACTTTTAGTTTCGTTTTTTTAACCATTTTCACATTCTTCACCAGCTCACTGTGCCTATATTTCACACTTTTAACTCTATTTCTTATCACTGTTAGTGTCAGAGTTCAAAGACAAGGTCAACTCTGGCATATTCTATATCAATTATAAGAATATAGTCATCATTATTATATTAATATCATTATTTTCTTTTACTTGATAAATCACTATAATTTGTAACAGATCATCGGAACATTTTCTTACCGCCCAATAGATTAATATTATAACTATACATTAATATGGGTTTATTCATGAGCTACCGCTCTGATAATTGTCGTAGGTTCTGGCCCCACCCCCTTGGGGCTTTGGGTGGGGGACACTGGTACGTGTGACTCCCTGTAAGTCGCATTAAGTGGATCCTTGTCCCCTCCTCCGGGGTGCTGTGGCGCGTGGGCGCACTGGATGGTCTGACGGCTATGTGGGGAGCCTCTGACCGAGGGGGATAATCCAAATTCAGTGGTAACTATGTGCAACGTGTTATTTAACAATTTTGCATACATTATAACCCTTTCAAATGAATTTGATATGTTATTATAAACTTTGTTTTTTTAGCAAACTCATCCTCTGAAGAGACCCCAACACCATGGGTTGAAACGCGTCAGTATTGTTATGCAATATTCAATACCATATGCTATGTATAACCTCTATGTTTGCTACTACCTGTATTTGGCATGGGGATATTCCCATTTGAGCTCATATTTCAACACTCATTTATCAATCTTTTTATTCATCATTTTAATAAAGAATTTTAATGCTTTATCCAATGTTTTTTTGCTCATATCTATAGTTAGCTGCCTAAAACCCCCCCTGGGGGACCCTTTCTCCATTTTCACTGGCTATTGAACTTCCCTTTTCTAGTCCCGTTGTACTTGTTGTGTTGTACGTCACCGCGTTCTTGACGTTCGGAATTTCCGACAACATTTGTGTGACTGTGTGTATGCAAGACAAGTTTGAACCAACATCCGAAGTTAAAAAAATCCACGGTTTTGTTGTCGGAATGTCTGATCGTCTGTACGGGGCACATTAGGGTTTTAAGAAGAACAAAATGAAAAACACGAGAACACTCAGCAAAACGCTCGAGATAGCTACACACGGTAAACTGTTATGATGTGGGAATGCTGGGCGGCTGGGAAAAAAAATCTGCAAACGACTGAGGCCGCAAACTCTAAACCGCGACTTTGCGGGGGGGGGCGACTGTAAACTTTAGAGACGGGTTCTCTTTGTGTGTGTGTAAGATACTGACCTCCCTGCAAAAATAGAAGACGTTCCAACTAGACTTGTGCACAACGAAAAATTTTGTTTAGTTTCGGTTCGTTGTCATTCGTAAAATACATAATTTTATTCTGTTATTTTCGTTGTGTTACTTTAATATGTTTTTGGATAATTTGTTATTTCTGTAGAGTGTCAATATTCGTTATACTGAATCTCGAATCATGTCAAATTCATTCATTATATGCGCTATAATTTAGTTCGTATTTGTTGAAATTCGATATTTATGTATGTATATATATTCGTGATAATGATTTGTAGTTTGGAAAGTCGTTTGTTTATTGAATCTATTAACACACACAATGACTATATCTCTTCTCCTCTGCTCAAATACAATACAACACACACAATGACTATATCTCTTCTCCTCTGCTCAAATACACTACAACACACACAATGACTATATCTCTTCTCCTCTGCTCAAATACACTACAACACACACAATGACTATATCTCTTCTCCTCTGCTCAAATACAATACAACACCCTTCTCACTCAGTTCTCAGAAATGCACTTTGCCAGTAATCCAACCTCCAGCACAAAATTAATCAGCTGAGTGGACTGTAAGATTCACTTTGAGTTGACCTTTTGTTTCATTAGATCTTTAACGAATTACCGAATCATGTCGAATTCATTCGTTATATTCGCTATAATTTCTTTCGTATTAGTTGAAATTCGTTATTATTTTATTCGGACATTCGGATGCATCCAAATGTCCGAAAGATGCAAAATTCGTCCGAATTTCGATTCCTTACGAAACGAATTGCACAAGCCTAGTTCTAACTATTATGCCCTGTACACACGGTCGGATTTTCCGATGGAAAAAGTGCGATCGGATTGTGTTGTCGGAAATTCTGATCGTGTGTGGGCTCCATCGGACTTTTTCCGTCGGAAATTCCGACACACAAAGTTTGAGAGCAGGATATAACATTTTCCAACAACAAAATCTGAACGTTTAACCACTTGTTTACTGGGCACTTAAACCCCCCTCCTGCCCAGACCAATTTTAAGCTGTCAGCACTGACGCACTTTGAATGACAATTCCGCGGTCATACAACAATGTACCCAAATGAAATTTTTATAATTTTTTTCCCACAAATAGAGCTTTCTTTTGGTGGTATTTAATCACAGTGACTAGTGTTAAGTGTCCTTTGCATATCACCGTATAATAAAAATAAACATGAAATAAATGCAGCAAAATCTTGAATGTGCACGGTGACACATATAAGTAAAAGTAACAAATCAAAATGTGATCTTGCGCAATAATCTCATAACCTGAGATAAATTTCCTCTAAGTAAAGTAACACAAATCGTGTGGTAAAAGAAATGACGTAAAGTCATTATTTAACCTAGGTGCATAATTACCGGTATATAAACATTCTATAATAAATGATAAATCTATAATAATCAGCTAATACACATGTGAATGCTATTACATAGCTAATAAGTGCTACCAAAAATGCCAGTAAATAAAGTGTAATAAAAAGTGAATTGTCCAAATAAATAATAAATGGAACGATTGGGTCCTCAAAGATGGATGAACTGTTGTAGGAAGTCCTAAATAGAGATATAATATGGATTCAATAGATGGTTTCTTAATAATAAAGTGTAATAGTGTTGCCCTTCAAACTCCCTGTAAATATGGTCTCTCAGAACTCTCACCTCAAAACTGTTGTGTCATAGCTTTTATGGGTACTGGTCCATGGATGTTGTCACTGCTATATGTCAGTGCTGGTGATCATGGATCTCTCCTCCAGGATCCCCTGCTGTGACTCCTAGAGTAGTGCGACAAAGTACCCCGAATTAGTGGGTCCTACTCTAGTAATAGAATGGAAGATCCTTGGTCTCAACCATGGGAGCTGAACTCCTCTATGTGGGAGAACTGAAGGGGATGCCACGCATGCTCAGAGTAAATTAAGAGACGAAAGCTATTGGCTACTGCCCCGTTTATATTCCCGACGTACGTGTTTTACGTCACCGCGTTCAGAACGATCGGATTTTCCGACAACTTTGTGCGACCGTGTGTATGCAAGACAAGTTTGGCCCAAAATCCGTCGGAAAAAAATCTGATGGATTTTGGTGTCGGAATGTCCGATCAATGTCCGATCGTGTGTACAGGGCATAACTTTTCTAAAACTTCTCATCAAAAAGGAAAACAAGACTGCAGTGAGGCAATTTCTCCTCCTGGTCAGGACAAAGGGCTTGTTGACCCCCATCAGTGCCAGACGGATTCATTTTCTAAATCCATCGCTCCACTAATTCATCCTACTAATTATAGCTAAGAGATACCATTTCTAATAAGAAAGTCCATTTAATCCACTTTAAAACTCATTTATATTCTTTACCATCGCGCCGGTAGACATTTCCATAGTCAAACCACACATTGGGGGAGGGGAGGGGGCGCTAAAAGCTAATATTAAAATTTGGATTTTAACAAGATTGGATTTTGGTGTTCATTAAACCCCGGGCACATCAATTATTTAAACTGACCATGCCTGCTACTGTCTGATTGTACAATCTTCTTTAAAAGTAAACTCTAGGATAAATAAATATCATCTAAATCCATTCTTCATGTGTATTCTTCTTGAATCTCGGTGTGCTTTGTGTATTTTTTTCCCAGATCTGTGCAGTAATCCAGTGTGAGACTTCCTGTAATAAAGACCGCTCACTGCTGATCTCTCTCCTTGTGCAGGGTGACTGGTCTTGTCTCCGCCCCCCTCCTGTAGAGGGTGGGGTCTGCTGGGCCCCGCCCACAGCTCTGCTCTCTCTCTCCTTGTGCAGGGTGACTGGTCTCCTGTAGAGGGTGGGATCTGCTGGGCCCCGCCCACAGTTCTGCTCTCTCTCTCCTTGTGCAGGGAGACTGGTCTTGTCTCCACCCCCCTCCTGTAGAGGGTAGGGTCTGCTGGGCCCCGCCCACAGCTCTGCTCTCTCTCTCCTTGTGCAGGGTGACTGGTCTTGTCTCCACCCCCCTCCTGTAGAGGGTGGGGTCTGCTGGGCCCCGCCCACAGCTCTGCTCTCTCTCTCTCCTTGTGCGGGGTGACTGGTCTTGTTTCCGCCCCCTCCTGTCGTTTTCTACAGGCAGCTTGTAGTGGGTTGGTCTTGCTTGGGCCCCTCCCACAGCTCCTCTCTCTGCACAGGCCATGTACAGCACAGTGACGATGTCACTCCTATTTTTATAAGTTAATAACTTGGTTTGCAAAGTCATTTGGCATACACAAATTGGATTTAAATCCTTTGTGGCTCTCAAGGATATTATACACTCACCGGCCACTTTATTAGGTACACCTTCCTAGTACCGGGTTGGACCCCCTTTTGCCTTCATTCTTGGTGGCATAGATACAACAAGGTGTTGGTCAGAGATTTTGCCCCATAGTGACATGATAGGATCACACAGTTGCTGCAGATTTGTCAGCTGCACATCCATGATGCCAATCTCCCGTTCCACCTCATCCCAAAGGTGCTCTATTGGATGAGATGTGGTGAGTGTGGAGGCCATTGGAGTACAGGGACCTCATTGTCCAGTGGTGAGATGATTGGAGCTTTGTGACATGGTGCATTATCCTGCTGGAAGGAGCCATCAGAAGATGGGGACACTGTAGTCATAAAGGGATGGACATGGTCAGCAACAATACTCATGGAGGCCGTGGGGTTTAAATGATGCTCAATTGGTACTAAGGGGCCCAACGTGTGCCAAGAAAATATCCCCCCCACCATTACACCCCCACCACCAGCCTGAACCGGTGATACAAGGCAGGATGGATCCATGATTTCATGTTGTTTACACCAAATTCTGACCCCACCATCTGAATGTTGGAGCTTAAATCGAGACTCATCAGACCAGGCAACGTTTTTCCAATCTTCTATTGTCATATTTTGGTGATCCTGTGAGAATTGTAGCCTCAGTTTTCTGTTCTTAGCTGACAGAAGTGGCACCCGGTGTGGTCTTCTGCTGCTGTAGCCCATCTGCTTCAAGGTTCGAGGTGTTGTGCATTCAGAGATGGTATTCTGTATACCTTGGGTGTAATGAGTGGTTATTTGAGTTACTGTTGTCTTTCTATCATCTGGAACCAGTCTGCCCATTCTCCTCTGACCTCCAACAAGGCGTTTTCCTCCACACAACTGCCGCTCACTGGATATTTTCTCTTTTTCGGACCCTGCTCTGTAAAACCGAGATTGTGTGTGAAAATCCCAGTAGATCAGCAGTTTTTGAAATACTCAGACCAGCCCGTCTGACACCAACAATCATGCCATGTTCAAAGTCACTTAAATCCCCTTTCTGATTGAACTTCAGCAAGTCGTCTTCACCACGTCTAGATGTCTAAATGCATTGAGTTTCTGCCATGTGATTGGCTGATTAGCAATTTGTGTTACCCGGCAATTGAACAGGTGTACCTAATAAAGTGGCCGGTGAGTGTGTATCACAGTTGAAAGTTTGTGTGCCTGGCATTCAGCTTTAAATCTAAAGTTTGCCATACACATGAAAACCTGATCACACGATCTCCTTTAGAAACTACTATCAACCGTGTAGTGCAAAGGCCGACCCGACCGAATACAGATTGACTGGTTAAGCCTAGTACACACGATGACAAAATTAATTTAAAAAAAAAGGTTTTGAAGCGATCGTACGATAATCTGATTGTTAGTTCACAGCTTTTCAAAGAGCTGATCACCACAGTTAATGCAAAATTATCCGAAGGGACAAACACAAAAAATTTTATTGAATGATAGCCAGGGGCGGACTGACCATTCGGGCACCCGGGCACTGCCCGAGGGCCCCATGCCACTAGGGGGCCCCATCAGGGTTGCCAGCCTCAATAAAACCAGGGACAGTATGTATAAATCTGTGTTTTTTTAAAAATCCCAAGAATATAGCTGCCCCGCCTCTCCAGTACCTTTTCAGTGTGTCTATGTGTATTCTGTGTGTGTGTATATTGTGTGTTTGTGTGTGTATACTGTATGTGTGTGTGTGTGTATACTGTGTGGCCCCATAATCTATTGCCTGGGGGCCCCATGAGTTGTCAGTCCGCCCTTGATGATAGCAGAGTGAACGATTTTCGTTTAATCAGTACAGTATTCGTTCCGAAAAAAAAAAAAACGGAAAGACCAAGACCACCCATGTCCGGAAATGAAAAAATACATTATAATACAATAGAACATCATTACATCATTTCTGAAGTTGTATTCTGTCCTACGAGAATTTTCGTATCTTTAGTAACTTCTTCATTTTCGATATGAGACTCGCATGCAAAAAAAAAAAAAAAAAAAGAAGGACAATCATCTGTCCGATATTCTCATCGTGTGTACAAGGCTTTCGTTTAGGTAGGTCCACATGTTTAGTGTAGTTTTGGAAAATTAACAGTTGATTGTACAAAGATTACACAATCAGATTGTAACAAGCGTAACACCCTCCTAGTTTAGAGTGGGCTGCTAAGGAAATTTAGTTTAGCTCTATAAATGGTGGAGTAGGGGTTGCTTGCTCAAGGGGCTGCTCGGTGTTCCACAGGCTGCTGTTCTGCTACTTCCCACTTTCTTCTAGAGGCTTCTGAATGTATAATGTAAGGGAGGACAGAGCAGGCAGCTTGAATATTAATGGCATTACAACCAATCCCTGGGGAGGTGTGCCCAGAAGACGGCAGAAGAGCCCATAAGTAATCTGAGACCTAGTAGCAAAGTGCAGCATTCCTGGGTCCACTTCTTCAGTAGGGGACCCCTGTGCAGGTGCGGTGGGGGAGGGGCCAGAGTGAGGTCCTAGCTAGACTTAGCTGGGGGCCCTACCGAAGAACCAATTTCCAGGTAGTGAGCTGGATCAAAAAAAGGCTTAAAGCCCCATACACACTATTAGATTTTCTGCAGGTTTTTGTCTTCAGATTTACCAAAACCATATAATATGAGGTCAAATCTTAATGCCGCGTACACACGGTTGGAATTTCGGCCCGCAAAAGACCGATGAGATTTTTTCGGCGGAAAATGCGACCGTGTGTATGCTCCATCGGTCTTTTGTTGACGGAAGCATGCTCTCAATTTTTCGGTCGGGAAAAGTTCCTATCCGAAAATGCGAACGTCTGTGGCAACGTATAAATTAGCAGCCAGCACCAGTAGGTTGATTATATATAGGGTTGCCACCTCTCCGGGATTCATCTGGACAGTTCGGGTCTGGAATTAGACATGGGCAATTTGTTTCGTAACAAAACAAAATTCGGCCGAATTTTGCATCCGAATGTCCGAATAAAAAAAATAAAGAATTTCAACCAATACAAAAGAAATTATAGCGAATATAACGAATGAATTTAACATGATTCGGTAATTCGTTAAAGATCTAATGAAACAAAAGGTCAACTCGGTGTAAATCTTACAGTCCAATCAGCTGATTAATTTTGTGCTGGAGGTTGGATTACTGGCAAAGTGCATTCCTGAGAACTGAGTGAGAAGGGTGTTGTATTGTATTTGAGCAGAGGAGAAGAGATATTGTCATTGTGTGTGTTGTATTGTATTTGAGCAGAGGAGAAGAGATATAGTCATTATGTGTGTTAATGGATGCAATAAACAAACGACTTTCCAAACTACGAATCATTATCACGAATATATATACATACATAAATATCGAATTTCAATGAAAGAAATTATAGCGGATATAACAAATGAATTCGACATGATCCCAGATTCAGTATAACAAATATCGACACTCTACGAATAATATGGAATTATCCGAAAATGGATTAACGTAACATAACGAATAAAACAGAACAAGATTATGTATTTTACAAATGACAACGAACCGAAACTAAACAAAAATTTCCCGTTGTGCACAAGTCTATTAGTTAATTATTCTTTCAAATTTTTGGGTTTTCTTTCTTATTTTCGGGTTTTCAAATTTGCAATCATAACGAATGACCCAAAAAAGAAAAGTAACCAAAAAACAAATTAAACGAAAACGAACACATTTTTCGGCAGCGCACATATCTACAAGTGGCTGTGTGTGTTCTAAAGGGTGGGTGTGTGTGTGTGTGGGGGGGGGGGGGGGCAAAATACCAGCCGCTCCTGCGGGGGGGGTAGGGCTACCCAAGTATGGTGACCCATAGATTTACCAGGCAAGGTTCTACCTCAAAAGCCTGATCAGTTTGTATCCAATACACTACATACAGGTAGCTGTTAATAGATCTAAAGACAATTGTTCAAGCAGATCCCAATGTGTATGTCCTGCTGGGGTCCAGATATTGAGCAACTATAAAATGTATGGCTAGTTTTACTTAGTGATAAGTTACTGGCACACTTGGAATTTCATTGATCTGAAGGTAAACGCAATAAATAGTGATTGATGACACAGCCTGATGTACATTGAATTATACACTAAAGCCTATTGCTGGAAACCTCTGCATGGCATTCTTCCTGGTAATGAGCGGTTCTACTTACGGACGTAGCACGGAGCGGTCATTGTTCAGGCGTTACACACTCAGCTCTCCCGTCATCTAAAGACAAAATACATATTGCTGAAATAGATGATCATACATCACATGGACCCGTGTCATGAATATTGCCTTTGTTATTGGAAAGGCACCATGGTTACAGAAAAATATGAGTTCATCCAAACGGGGGGGGGGGGGGGGGGGGGGGAGGGGGGGGTCCAACTGGATGGTGTCCCATGATATATCTGCAAACACCTAGAAGGGATCTACTCTGAAGTCTTTCAGAGCCCACACAGTGCCTTGCAAAAGTATTCACCCCCCCCCCCCTTTGGCATTTTTCGTGTTTTGTTGCCTCACAACCTGAAATTAACATGGATGGATTGTTTGAGGATTTGCATCATTTAATTTACAGAACATGCCCACAACTTTGAAGATGTTTTTTTTTTTTTTTTAATTGTACAAAATAACAGAAAATAGTCAATGTGTATAACTATTCACCCCCCTAAAGTCAATACTTTGTAGAGCCCCCTTTAGCGGCCATCACAGCTCCAAGTCACTTTGGATAAGTCTCTATGATCTTGCCACATCTTACCACTGGGATTTTTGCCCATTCCTCCTTGTAAAACTGTTCCAGCTCCTTCAAGTTGAATGGTTTGCGCTTGTGAACAGCAATCTTTAAGTCTGACCACAGATTTTCTATTGGATTGAGATCTGGGCTTTGACTAGGCCATTCCAACACATTTACATGTTTCCCCTCAAACCACTCAAGTGTTGCTTTAGCAGTGTGTTTGAGGTCATTGTCCTGCTGGAAGGTGAACCTCCGTCCTAGCCTCAAATCACACACAGAGTGGTACAGGTTTTGCTCAAGAATATCCCTGTATTTATCACCATCCATCTTTTCCTCAACTCTGACCAGTTTCCCAGTCCCGACTGCTGAAAAACATCCCCACAGCATGATGCTGCCACCACCATGTTTCACAGTGGGGATGGTGTTCTTTGGGTGATGTGATGTGTTGGGTTTGTGCCAGACGTAGCGTTTTCTTTGATGGCCAAAAAGTTCCATTTTAGTCTCATCAGACCAGAGCACCTTCCTCCATACATTTTGGGAGTCTCCCACATGCCTTTTTGCAAACTCAAAACGTGCCATTTTGTTTTGTAATGGTTTTCTTCTGGCCACTCTGCCATAAAGCCCAACTCTATGGAGCGTACGGCTTATTGTCGTCCTATGTACAGATACTCCAGTCTCTGCTGTGGAACTCTGCAGATCCTCTAGGGTTACCTTAGGTCTCTGTGCTCCTCTCTGATTAATGCCCTCCTTGCCCGGACCGTGAGTTTTGGTGTGCGGCCGTCTCTTGGCGGGTTTGCTGTTGTGCCATGTTCTTTCCGTTTGGTTATGATAGATTTGATGGTGCTCCTAGGGATCATCAAAGATTTGGATATTTTTTTATAACCTAACCCTGACTTGTACTTCTCAACAACATTGTCCCTTACTTTTTTTGGGGGAGAGTTCCTTGGTCTTCATGGCAGTGTTTGGTTAGTGGTTCCTCTTGCTTAGGTGTTGCAGCCTCTGGGGCCTTTCACAAAGGTGTGTGTATGTAATGACAGATCATGTGACACTTAGATTGCACACAGGTGGACATCATTTCACTAATTATGTGACTTCTGAAGGTAGTTGGTTGCACCAGAGCTTTTTATGGGCTTCATAACAAAGGGGGTGAATACATACGCATATGCCAATTTTGAGTTTTTTATTTCTGAAAAATTGTTTTATGTATATATTTTTTCTAATTTTACTTCACCAACTTAGACTATTGTGTTCTGATCCATCACATATAATTCAGATTAAAAAAACATTGAACTAAAGGCTGTAATGTAACAAAATATCTTAAAAGCCGGGAGGGGGAGGGGGTGAATACTTTTGCAAGGCACTGTATCAGTTCCCTCTTAGGTGCACAGTCATATGAAGACATACAGTATATATGATCTCTTAAAGTATAACCAAAGGCAAAACCTTTTTTTGTTTTGTTTTGGATAGAGCGGAGAGAGATTAGAACTCCTGTCAGATTTTTGTTTGCTGTCTGTGCCCCCAGTTAAGAAGATTCTACCTCTCTATTTGTCCCATAGCTCCCAGCTGTCCCTGATTTCGAGGGACTGTCCCTGATTTGGAGAAATGTCCCTCTGTCCCTCTTTCCTCCTCATTTGTCCCTCATTTTGGTCTGATCTGTATAGATGTATATAAAATGCACTTTTTATCTTTCAAAAAGTGTTTCCCAGCGCTAAACCTTTCATCTGATTTCTAAATTGCTGCATTATTACATTTAAAAGACATAGTAGTGGTAAAAAAAAGCATTTGTGGATTTAATTAACCTTTTTGTTTTGGATTAATTCTCCTTTAAGGGGCGTGTCCTATGCCTACATACGTTTGCTAGTAGGTGTCCCTCATTCCCATCTCAAAATGTTGGGAGGTATGTTTGTCCTGTTTACCATTATCATTGAAAGTGAAAGTAAAAGAAAATCCTGAATTTTGGGTTTCCCCCAGAAAAGTGATCTTCCAATGGGGGGGGGGTGTCCCCAAGGGATTCCCTTAATTTACAGGGCTTTCCTCTCACTTCCTGTTTGGATATGGGACAGGAAGTGAAGGGAAATCATTACAATGGGACACAGATGGCAAAAAAAAATTCTGACAGGTGTTATAACCTCCCCTTACTCGATCCGAAATGAAAAAAAAAAAAAGTTTTGCCTGTTGTTCTTCTACCACTTGCTGACCGCCCTATAGCAGTTTTACTGCTACAGGCAGCAGCTGTTCACCAAATCACGTATATATATATATATATATATATATATATATATGTTTTTTTTTTTTGTGCATTTCAGCCAGCAGGGGGCGTGTGTCTGCTTTGAAAATTCACAGTAGAAGCCGATCTGCGGGTGTCGGGCACTCAATGTCCTGTGTCACCCGCCGATCATCGGTAAAGAACACAGATAGCCGATCTGCCTACTGTATGTAAACAAGGCAGATCACCGTTCTGGCAGGGGGGGAAGGGATGGATTCTGTGTTCCTGCAAAGCAGGGAGTTATTTCTATTTCTTCCCCTAGTAAAAACAGCACACAGTGTACACTAAAACACTGGCTAGGCACACAATTAACCCTTTGATCACGCTAGAGGTTTTAACCCCTTCCCAGCCAGTGTCATTAGTACAGTGACAGTGTATATTTTTAGCACTGATCACTGTATTAGTGTCACTGGTTCCCGCAAAGTGTCAAAAGTGTCACATAGTGACTGATTGTCCGCTGATTGTCAGTCTGGGGGGTGTTAAATGTATTATCAGTTTTAGAACCACTAACTAACTGAAGTCAAACTCCAGCTCACACTTTATAATCATTTATAGCAAGTCGTTTTTTCCTTTTAGGATAAAGGTATTACATGAATAAATAAAAGCGGATCATTTTAACCACTTGCCTACTGGACACTTTCACCCCCTTCCTGCCCAGGCCAATTTTCAGCTTTCAGCGCTGCCACAATTTGAATGCAACACTGTACCCATATGAAGTTTTAATAATTTTTTTCACAGAAATAAAGCTTTCTTTTGGTGGTATTTAATCACCACTGGGTGTTTTATTTTTTGCTAAACAAACCCAAAAATATAGAAAATTTTGAAAAAAAATATAAATGTTTTCATAGTTTGTTATAAAATTTAGCAAACAGGTAATTTATCTCCTTTACTGATGCGCACTGATGAGGCGGCACTGAGGGGCACTGATAGGCACTGGTAGGTGGCACTGATAGGCAGCACTGATATGTGACAGTGATGATGAGGTCCTGATGGGCACTGATTGGCAGCACTGATGGGCACTCATAGGTGGCACTGGTGGGCAGATGTTGGGACCGATGTTCCTTTAACAGAACATGGTTATCAGCTTTATTCTTTTCTTCTCACAAAAAAAAAAAGGCTTCTGTTTACATTGCCTTGAAAAAAAAAAAAAAGAAAAAGTATTCACACCACTTGACATTTTCCACATTTTGTCAAAAAAGTAAATGTATTTAATGGGATTTTATGTGATAGACCAACACAAAGTGGCACATAATTGTGAAGTGGAAGGAAAATTATAAATGTTTTTCAACATTTATTACAAATAAATATGTGAAAAGTGTGGGGTGCATTTGTATTCAGCCCCCTTTACTCCGATACCCCCTAACTAAAATCTAGTGGAACCAATTGCCTTTATAAATCACCTACTTAGTAAATACTAACCTGTGTGTAATTTAATCTCAGTATAAATACAGCTGTCCTGTGAAGCCCTCAGAGGATTGTTAGAGAACCTTAGTGAACAAAACAGCATCATGAAGGCCAAGGAACCACACCAGACAGGTCAGGGATAAAGTTGTGGAGAAGTATAAAGCATGGCTCGGTTATAAAAAAAATCTCCCAAGCTTTGAACATCTCATGGAGCTCTGTTCAATCCATCATCCGAACATGGAAAGAGTATGGCACAACTGCAAACCTACCAAGACATGGCCGTCCACCTAAACTGACCGGCCGGGCAAGGAGAGCATTCATCAGAGAAGAGCCAAGAGGCCCATGGCAACTCTGGAGGAGCTGCAGAGATCCACAGCTCAGGTGGGAGAATCTGTCCACAGGACAACTATTAGTCGTGTTCTCCACAAATCTGACCTTTATGGAGGAGTGACAAGAAGAAAGACATTGTTGAAAGAAAGTCATAAGATGTCCTGTTTGCAGTTTGTGAGAAGCCATGTGGAGGACACAGCAAACATGTGGAAGAAGGTGCTCTGGTCACATGAGACCAAAATTTTACTTTTTGGCCTAAAAGCAAAACGCTATGTGTGGAGGAAAACTAACACTGCACATCACCCTGAACACACCATCCCTACCGTGAAACATGGTGGTGGAAGCATCATGTTGTGGGGATGCTTTTCTTTAGCAGGGACAGGGAAGCTGGTCAAAGTTGATGGGAAGATGGATGGAGCCAAATACAGGGCAATCTTAGAAGAAAACCTGTTAGAGTCTGTAAAAGACTTGAGACTGGGGTGGAGGTTCACCTTCCAGTAGGACAACGACCCTAAACATACAGCCAGAGCTACAATGGAATGGTTTAGATCAAAGCATATTCATGTGTTAGAATGGCCCAGTCACAGTCCAGACCTAAATCCAATTGAGAATCTGTGGCAAGACTTGAAAATTGCTGGTCACAGACACTCTCCATCCAATCTGACAGAGCTTGAGATATTTTGCAAAGAAGAATGAACAAAAAAGTCCCTCTCTAGATGTGCAAAGCTGGTAGAGACATCCCCAAAAAGACTTGCCGCTGTAATTGCAGAGAAAGGGGGTTCTACAAAGTATTGACTCCGGGGGGCGCCATACAAATGTACCCCCCACACTGTTCACATATTTATTTTTAAAAACTTTTGAAAACCATTTATCATTTTCCTTCCACTTCACAATTATGAGCCACTTTGTGTTGGTCTATCACATAAAATCCCAATAAAATACATTTCCGTTTTTAGTTTAGTAGGAAAATAGTGGTATGAATACTTTTTTCATTGGCTGACAGCTGATCACGTGGTAAAGGGTCAATGTGATTGGTCCTTTAACCCAATCTGTGATCAGCCGAATTACTCTGAAATCACAGAGTGTGCTGCTCACATGCCACAGTGGGCATGCAGGCAGTGCGAGCACGGGAGGACGTCCCCTCCCCCGCACAGCTTATCACTTGGAAGATCAGTGTGCTGTTCTCATTCCTTCCCTAGATGCAGCTGAGGCTATGTAATCACTTATAAAAAAAAGGGGAAATAGGTATTGATAATGTTTTTTTTTTATATCTATACACAAATGTGTTGCATTAAATTTCTATTTTTTTTGTAAACTGATACATTCTGCTGGAGTGCTTGTGCTTTTGAAAAACAATAGACTTGCTGTCTGGTTTGCCAGATAGAGGAAATAAAGCTTAAAAAAGAAAACGAGTGCAGCCATCCCATCTAATGCCCCGTACACACGGTCGGATTTTCCGATGGAAAATGTCCAATCGGAGCGTGTTGTCGGAAATTCCGACCGTGTGTGGGCTCCATCAGACATTTTCCATCGGATTTTCCGACACACAAAGTTGGAGAGCAGGAGATAAAATTTTCCGACAACAAAATCCGTTGTCGGAAATTCCGATCGTGTGTACACAAATCCGACGGACAAAGTGCCACGCATGCTCAGAATAAATAAAGAGATGAAAGCTATTGGCCACTGCCCCGTTTATAGTCCCGACGTACGTGTTTTACGTCACCGCGTTTGGAACGATCGAATTTTCCGACAACTTTGTGTGACCGTGTGTATGCAAGACAAGTTTGAGCCAACATCCGTCGGAAAAAATCCTAGGATTTTGTTGTCGGAATGTCCGAACAAAGTCCGACCGTGTGTACGCCCTATAAGAATTGGTAAGCAGCAATATAATAAATGTATGCTTTGGGTTTAATACCGCTGTGCGAAACGCATCAAGTCAACTGCAAGCAGTTTTATGAACCTTCCTTCATTCATTTCACATAGAATATGTAAAATCCTGCAATGGAAGGTCAGTGTTACAGTAAGTAAAGGGTTTTCCTTTAATAGATTCTGACATGAGAGCTCTGTATTGCTGCACAGCTTCAGGTTCAGATCTCGGTTAGCAGGTTAAAGGTACATTCATCATCCATCATTGTGCTCATCCGGATGGAGGCAGATGGGATAGAAAATTACATTGGTGGACAAATAATAAGGTTAATCCGGGGCCAGAGATTACACCGGACTCTCCGGCGGGCACAGCGGGATATTCTCTACTGAACATGGAGTGCGCAATTACTTTTTCGGGCAAGGCGATTGGATTTGTAAAATGCTCAATCTAAAGAGCCCCAGTAAAAGGTGATCCTTGTATATATATATATATATATATATATACCTTTATAATGTGTTCTCTATCTATACAGTATGTGCTCCGTTCACTCATAATCCTCCCACTTCACACAGATTCTTTAAAGACGTATTAAAAAATGTATTATAAAAACAAAAATGTAATATATATTGCATTAATTCTTAGATGTGATGGCTGCATTCATTTCCTTTCTTTAGGTTTTTTTTCTTTATTTTCACCTGGTGATCCTGCCAGTAAGGGCAATCTGCGTTGGGCTTGCCCTGCTGAGAGCATATGACAAGCGGTAAGGAGATATTGTGGCGTAATGCAGGGCTCAGGGGCGTCGCCCCCCCCCCCCCCCATACTAGGGGGCCGGACACATGGATAGGGGGGGCAGCGCCCCTGCACCCTGCATTACAGGCTGCCACCACCCCCCCATCCATGTGTCCAGCCCCCTAGTCTATTCCCTCATCCATGTCTTTATGGACCTTGCTTTGTACACTGGTGCGCAGTCATGTTGGAACAGGAAGGGGCCATCCCCAAACTGTTCCCACAAAGTTGGGAGCATGAAATTGTCTAAAATGTCTTGCTGACGCCTTAAGAGTTCCCTTCACAGGAACAAAGGGGACAATCCCAACCCCTGAAAAACAACCCCCACACCATAATCCCCCATCCACCAAATGATTTGGACCAGTGCACAAAGCAAGGTCCATAAAGACATGGATGAGCGAGTTTGGGGTGGAGGATCTTGACTGGCCTGCACAGAGTCCTGACCTCAACCTGATAGAACACCTTTGGGATGAATAAGAGTGGAGACTGCGAGCCAGGCCTTCTCGTCCAACATCAGTGCCTGACCTCACAAATGCGCTTCTGGAAGAATGGTCACACATTCCCATAGACACACTCCTAAACCATAGCTCTCAAATGTCCCTGATTTCGAGGGACTGTCCCTGATTTGGAGCAATGTCCCTCTGTCCCTCTTTCCCCCTCATTTGTCCCTCATTTTGGTCTGATCTATATAGTTGTATATAAAATGCACTTTATATCTTTCAAAAAGTGTTTCCCAGTGTTAAACCTTTCATCCAAATTCTAAATAGCTGCTTGTAAATTTTAAAAGCCAATGTAAAGGAATAGTAGTGTTAAAAAAAAGCCCTTGTAGATTTAATTAACCTTTTTTTTTTTTGGTTAATTCTCCTTTAAGGGGGTGTTGCAGGGGGCGTGTCCTATGCCTACATACATTTGCTAGTAGGTGTCCCTCATTCCCATCTCAAAATGTTGGGAGGTATGCTAAACCAGGAGAGTTGAAGCTGTTATAGCTGCAAAAGGTGGGCCAACTCAATATTGTATACCTCCCAACATTTTGAGATGGGAATGAGGGACACCTTCTAGCAAATGTATGTAGGCATAGGACATGCCCCCTGCCACACCCCCTTAAAGGAGAATTAACCAAAAAAAAAAAAGGTTAATTAAATCTACAAGGGCTTTTTTTTACCACTACTATTCCTTTATATTGGCTTTTCAAATTTACAAATGCAGCAATTTAGAGATTGCATTAACGGTTTAGCGATGGGAGACACTTTTTGAAAGATAAAAAGTGAATTTTATATACAACTATATAGATCAGACCAAAATGAGGGACAAATGAGGTGGAATGAGGGACAGAGGGACATTGCTCCAAATCAGGGACAGTCCCTTGAAATCAGGGACAGTTGGGAGCTATGATATTGAACCCTACGGACTAATGCCCTGTACAAGTGATCGGACTTTCCGCCAACAAAACCGTGGATTTTTTTTCCGAAGGATGTTGGCTCAACCTTCACTGATGGGCGCTGGTGAGGCTGCATTTGATGGGCGCTGGTGAGGCTGCATTTGATGGGCGCTTCATTAAAAAGGTGGGGTATACATGGGCAGGGCAAAGGGGGTGGAATCAGGGGTGGAGCCAGGGAGGGGCCACTGGTGTTCCTACTCTCTTCTCTCTGCAGCAAGCAACTAAGTCTCAGCATCAGCAGGCAGCCGCCGCTCCGTTCGCACATAGTGTCAGAGGAGCAGTGGAGGAATGGAAGCAAGCAAACCTTCATTGATGGGCGCTGGTGAGGCTGCATTTGATGGACGCTGGTGAGGCTGCATTTGATGGGCGCTGGTGAGGCTGCATTTGATGGCACTTCATTAAAAAGGTGGGCTATACATGGGCGGGGCAAAGGGGGTGGAATCAGGGGTGGACCCAGGGAGGGGCCAACTAAGCAACTAAGGGAGCAACTAAGTCTCAGCATCAACAGGCAGCCGCCGCTCCATCTGCACATAGTTTTAGAGGCGCAGTGGAGGAATGGAAGCAAGCAATCCTTCATTGATGGGCGCTGGTGAGGCTGCATTTGATGGGCGCTGGTGAGGCTGAATTTGATGGGCGCTGGTGAGGCTGCATTTGATGGGCGCTGGTAAGGCTGCATTTGATGGGCGCTGGTGAGGCTGAATTTGATGGGCGCTGGTGAGGCTGCATTTGATGGGCGCTGGTGAGGCTGCATTTGATGGGCGCTGGTGAGGCTGCATTTGATGGTGGCTTCATGAAAAAGGTGGGTTATACATGGGCAGGGTAAAGGGGGTGGAATCAGGGGTGGACCCAGGGAGGGGCCACTGGTATTCCTACTCTCTTCTCTCTGCAGCAAGCAACTAAGTCTCAGCATCAGCAGGCAGCCTCCACTCCGTTCGCACATAGTTTTAGAGGAGCAGTGGAGGAATGGAAGCAAGCAAACCTTCATTGATGGGCGCTGGTGAGGCTGCATTTGATGGGCGCTGGTGAGGCTGCATTTGATGGGTGCTTCATTAAAAAGGTGGGGTATACATGGGCAGGGCAAAGGGGGTGGAATCAGGGGTGGAGCCAGGGAGGGGCCACTGGTGGGCCACTGGTGAGGCTGCAATGATGGGCGCTGGTGAGGCTGCATTTGATGGGTGCTGGTGAGGCTGCATTTGATGGGCGCTGGTGAGGCTGCATTTGATGGGTGCTGGTGAGGCTGCATTTGATGGGCGTTTCATTAAAAAGGTGGGGTATACATGGGAAGGGCAAAGGAGGTGGAATCAGGGGTGGAACCAGGGAGGGGGCGGCAAAATTAGATTTCGCTTAAGGTGTCAAAAATCCTTGCACCAGCCCTGATTCCGACAGCAAATGTTCGATGGAGCCTACACGCAGTCAGACTTTCCCAACAACGAGCTCACATCAAACATTTCCCGTCGGAAAGTCCGACCGTGTGTACGCGACATAAGACCGGGGTGCCATTAAAGTTCATGTACGTGTAAAGGCAGGCGTCCCAATACTTTTGACAATAGAGTGTATGTGCAGCATGGTGATGATTTCACTTGCTACGATTACAAGGTCAAATCTGGCCTTGCAAGGGCATGTTCTGCCCACAAAGTGGATTTCTATTTTTTGCAGGCTATTGAGGAATAAAAAAAAGTTTGTGTGTGCGGAGTTCAGCTTTAGGTTTCTAGTTTTTGGTTGGAAAAATGAAATACACACATTGGCCACCAACTTCGCCGCCACATCAGCTGCACTCTACTTTTGTTGTAAAGAGGGGAATGGAGCTGTAAAGCCTCCACTTTCTACAGAGAAGACGAGGAGCGTTGGACTGACCTGATAGAAAGGGGAGCTGGCTTCCTCCCAGGTCTCAGGATTCCGGTCGGCTCATATTTCCAGCACACCAATAACCAGCGGCTTAATGAGCTTTCTGCATCAGATCCACCTTTGTGTGTCATTTAATTAGGATGGGTCCTGGCAGAGCCTGCAAGAGGGAGAAATAGCATTATTGTTAGCGGGAGAGACGGCTCTCGTATGAAGCAGGGATGTACAGAGCGCCTAGGGAATACCCCACAATTACTGACCGATGGACTGGCTGCATGCGTACAAGGTTACACGCTAACGCAGGAGTGGAAAGAGGCTTCGGTTTCACCGTCGCCCGCTTGACGAAGCAAAAAGAAAAAAAAAAAAGTTTGAAACCATGTGATCAGCAATACTAAAGTGTGTGTGTGCATTGCAGGCCAATGATTATTTCTGCCGAAAGATATTTTGATAAAACAGTATTCGACCCCAAAAAAAACCAAAAATGTAATATATTGCAGCTTACCAAGCCGTAATGCCGCGTACACACGATCGGTTTTCTCATCGGAAAAAGATATGACGGCTTTTCCGGACGGGATTCCGCTCAAGCTTGCCTTGCATACACACGGTCTGAACTTTCGACCGTCAAGAACGTGGTGACGTGCAACACTACGGCGAGCCGAGAAAATGAAGTTCAATGCTTCCGAGCGTGCGTCGAGCTGTTTCCGAGCATGCGTAGGGATTTTGCGCATTGGAATTGCATACAGACGATCGCATTTTCGGATAGGAACTTTTTCCCGACCGAGAAATTGAGAGCGTGCTCTCAGTCTTTTGCTGGCTGGAATTCCGCCAGCAATAGACCGATGGAGCATACACGCGGTCGCATTTTCCGATGAAAAACTCTCATGGGTCTTTTGCGGGACGAAATTCCAATCGTGTGTACGAGGCATTACAGTAGATGTGGGGGCTGCATTGGTCTTCTTTTTTTTAGGCTTTTCTTTTTCCTTTATGCTCTGTTCACACATAGGCTTAAAGCGGAGCGCTGCCAAAAATTTTTTTTTAAAAGTCAGCAGCTACAAATACTGCAGCTGCTGACTTTTAAAACATGGACACTTACCTGTCCAGGGCGCCCGCGATGTCGGCACCCGAGGCCGAACCGTCTCTCCGTCCTCGGGTGCTGCCGCCTCCATCTTCGGTAAGGGAATCAGGAAGTGAAGCCGTCCGGCTTCACTTCCCGGTTCCCTACTGCGCATGCGCGAGTCGCGCAGCGCAATACGGATGGTCCCTGCTGCCTCTGGGACCCGGGTGTTTCCCAGCAGGCAGCGGGGAGGGAGCAGGAAGTGGCGTAAATAACCGCAGATTCTGCGGCTATCTATGCCTGAAGTGGGTACAGATACCTGTAATATACAGGTATCTGTACCCCCCTCCCCCCTGAAAGGTGCCAACTGTGTCACCGGAGGGGGCGAGGAATCTGATGAGTGGAAGTTCCACTTTTGGGTGGAACTCCACTTTAGTGACAGTGGCGGTCCGTAATGCAGTGGCGCCCCCCCAATCCATGCGTCCGGCCCCCTAATCTACATGCAGGGCGCCGGACGAGAGGATTCCAATGGGGTTTTTTCTTTTTTAAACACGTGATTGGAGCCAGAGGCTCTAATTGGCTTAAAAAAAGGGTGGGCTCGGGGCGCAGAGCACTGCGCCCTAAGCCCATCCACTTGTCATGGCCATCGTAATGCAAGGGCACTCCTGGGCACTGCCCAGGGGCCCCAGGTACATGGGGGGGCCCCACAATAAACTTGCATTACATCATACTTGCCAACTGGATTTGCTGGGACAGTCATGCTTTTTATTAAACTGTCTTGATATGGACGTGTCCCGGGAAGTGTCCCAGAACATATACCGTGCCCTCCTGAAACCCCCCCCCCTGTACTGTGCCCTTGACTATTCTTTGATTTATAGAATATTTTCCTTTTGTAAAATCGATTTTATTGAAAGTACTAATGAATATTGGTTTAATTCCATCAGCTATTTATACTTTATTTCTTGAAATTAGGTGCGTAAATTGGGACAAGCTGGTAGGGGCCCCAGTGCAGTACTTTTCCCAGGGGCCCATGATGCTATGAAGACGGCCCTGCCACTTGTGTGACAGTATCGAATAAATATTCGCTATCATCACACTGATTCTCCTCCTGGCCAATCAGGAAGCGTGTCCTGAGACCCGTTTTCTGATTGGCCGAAAGGAGAAGCGATGCTATGGGCCTAGGAGGAAGAGGGAGGAGACGCATGACCTCCGTGATGCCTGCGCCATTGATGGGGTAAGTGCAGGGCTGGTAACCAAACTACCGGGGGGGGGGGGGGTGACCCGACTGACCGAGGGGGGTGTATGTGGGTATATTGTTTTGCTGTCCCCCCCCCAAAAAAAAATTACCACCAGCCACCACCCGGCCATAGATGCATCGAAATTCCTGCTTAACTGAACCAAATTATGATCCATATACAGGCAGGCTGGTTTTACTGAAGTCGACCTCACCATCGACTTCAGTACAACCAGCCTGTCTTTTTTTTGTTTCATCCAATCGTTGCCGGTGGCTATAGCCGCCAGTGGTGATCATTGTATTCTCCTGGCAGAGAAACCTCCCCATGCTCCCCACCAGCAGAACCTAACAGCACTGCGAGAGGAATTCCCTCATCAACACTGGCTGTGTTGATGGGACAATCGAGCAATTTTCTTTCATTCAACCCACGGTCGATGGAAAAAAAATTGCATAATGTATGGCCTGCCTTAGGGTAATCCACTCCATTCAAAATGTATAAAATCCTCGGTCTTATATTTATCAACATTTTATGGTGCACTGTGTGCATTTATAGTTACATAGTTGGTCAGGTTGAAAAAAGACACAAGTCCATCTAGTTCAACCAATAAAAGAGAAAAAAAAAAAAAAAGAAAAGTCATACAATCCCATATACACAATCCTATACCATCAGTTGATCCAGGGGAAGGTGAAAACCCCCAGCAAAGCATGATCCAAATTGCTCCAGCAGGGAAAATAATTCCTTCCTGACCCCCTGAGAGGCGATAAGATATTCCCTGGATCAACTTTACCTATAAATGTCAGTACCCAGTTATATTCTGTACATTTAGGAAAGTATGCAGGCCTTTTTTAAAGCAATCTACTGAGCTGGCCAGAACCGCCTCTGGAGGGAGTCTATTCCACATTTTTACAGCTCTTACTGTGAAGAAACCTTTCTGTATTTGGAGATAAAATCCCTTTTTCCTCTAGAAGCAAAGAGTGCCCCCTTATCCTCTGTGTTGACCGTAAAGTGAATAACTCAACACCAAGTTCACTATATGGACCCCTTATATATTTATACATGTTGATCATATCCCCCCTTATTCTCCTCTTCTCAAGATAGAATAAATTCAGTTCCTCTAATCTTTCCTCATAGCTGAGCTCCTCCATGCCTCTTATCAGTTTGGTTGCCCTTCTCTACACTTTCTCCAGTTCCCCGATATCCTTTTTGAGAACTGGAGCCCAAAACTGAACTACATATTCCAGATGAGGTCTTACTAATGATTTGTACAAATGATATCTCTCTCTCTGGAGTCCATACCTCTCCTAATACAAGAAAGAACTTTGCTCGCTTTGGAGACCACAGCTTGGCATTGAATGTTATTATTGAGCTTATGATCTACAAAAAAAACCCCAGATCCTTCTCCACCATGGATTCCCCCAGTTGTACTCCCCCCCCAGTATATATGATGTATGCATATTCTTAGCCCCCAAGTGCATAACTTTACATTTATCAACATTAAACCTCATCTGCCACATAGTCACAGAGACAGTGCATTGAGGTTGGCTTGTAAATTGGAGACATCCTGTGGGGACGTTATTCCTCTGCATAGCTTGATGTCATCTGCAAAGCCTGAAATGGTACTTTTAATCCCAGACCTGATATCATTTATAAATACATTCAATTAGAAGATCATACTGTCTGTGCAAAAGGGAGAGTATTTCACATACGAACCTCCTGTGAGATTACAGTGCCTTGAAAAAGTATTCATACCCCTTGAAATTTTCCACATTTTGTCATGTTACAACCAAAAACCTAAATGTATTTTATTGGGATTTTATGTGATAGACCAACACAAACTGGCACATAATTGTGAAGTGGAAGGAAAATGATAAATGGTTTTCCAATTTTTGTTACAAATAAATATGTGAAAAGTGTGGGGTACATTTGTATTCAGCCCCCTTTACTCTGTTACCCCTAACTAAAATCTAGTGGAACCAATTGCCTTCAGAAGTCCACTAATCAGAAAAAATAGTCCATCTGTGTGTAAGTCAATCTCAGTATAAATACAGCTGTTCTGTGAAGCCCTCGGAGGCTTGTTAGAGAACCTTAGTGAACAAACAGCATCATGAAGGCCAAGGAACACACCAGACGGATCAGGAATAAAGTTGTGGAGAAGTTTAAAGCAGGGTTAGGTTATAAAAAAAATCCCAAGCTTTTAACATCTCACAGAGCTCTGTTCAGAGATCCACAGCTCAGGTGAGAGAATCTGTCCACAGGACAACAATCCATTGTTGAAAGAAAGCCATAAGAAGTCCTGTTTGTAGTTTGCGAGAAGCCATGTGGGGGACACATTAAACATGTGGAAGAAGGTGCTCTGGTCAGATGAGACCAAAATTTTACTTTTTGACCTTAAAGCAAAACGCTATGTGTGGCGAAAAACTATCACTGCACATCAACCTGAACACACCATCCCCACTGTGAAACATGGTGGTGGCAGCATCTTGTTGTGGGGATGCTTTTCTTCAGCAGGGACAGGGAAGCTGGTTGGAGTTGATGGGAAGATGGATGGAGCAAAATACAGGACAATCTTAGAAGAAAACCTGTTAGAGTCTGCAAAAGACTTGAGACTGGGGCGGAGGTTTACCTTCCAGCAGGACAACGACCCTAAACATACAGCCAGAGCTACAATGGAATGGTTTAGATCAAAGCATATTCATGTGTTAGAATGGCCCAGTCACAGTCCAGACCTAAATCCCATTGAGAATCTGTGGCAAGACATGAAAATTGCTGTTCACAGACGCTCTCCATCCAATCTGCCGGAGCTTGAGATATTTTACAAAGAAGAATGGGCAAAAATGTCCCTCTCTAGATGTGCAAAGCTGGTAGAGACATCCCCAAAAAGACTTGGAGCTGTAATTGCAGTGAAAGGGGGTTCTACAAAGTATTGACTCAGGGGGGCGCCATACAAATGTACCCCACACTTTTCACATATTTATTTTGTAAAAAAAAAAATTAAAAACATTTATAATTTTCCTTCCACTTCACAATTATGAGCCACTTTGTGTTGGTCTATCACATAAAATCCCAATAAAATACATTTATGTTTTTGGTTGTAACATGAGAAAATGTGGAAAATGTCAAGGGGTATGAATACTTTATCAAGGCACTGTGTACGCTGGGTCTACAAAGGGTGAATGTTAGGGGACTACAAGAGAGGACTGGAAACTCGTAGACGTCTAATCCTCATGTAGGAAAGTGACACTGCTCTGAAACGCATTGATTGACAGCTACAGGTCGCCACGCAGCGCATGCAGGGGGCTCTCTACTGACCTATGAGCCTATAAAGGCTAGGAGCAAACGGTGTCCTATCAACAAATAGACTTAACATGAACCCTTCTCAGTATTACAGCTTCAAATGAATCAATTTTTCCTAAGGAGGCATTTTTACTGTTGTAGATTAACCCTAACAAGCACTTCTCCTCTTAGGACTTGTGCCTTGCAGCACTGGGGCTCCTGGTTCATATCCTCATCAGGATGCTACTGTACCTGCATGGAGTTTGCATGTTCTCCCTGTGCTTGCCTAGGTTACCTCCCACTCTCCAAAGACATGCTGGTAGGTAACTATTTTCTGCCTACATTGGCCCTAGTATATGTATGTATGGCTCCCAACTGTCCCTGATTTGGAGGGTCTGCCTCTCTTTTGAAACAAAGTCCCTCTGTCCCTCTTTCCTCCTCATTTGTCCCTCATTTTGGTCTGATCTATATACAGTGGAACCTCGGATTACGAGCATAATCCGTTCCAGGAGAATGCTTGTAATCCAAAATACTCGCATATCAAAGCGAGTTTTCCCATTGAAGTCGATGGAAACGAAAATAATTTGTTCCGCATTGACTTCAATGGGATGCAATACCGCATGTGGCCAGAGGCAGGGGGGGGCGCCAGAGAGCCTCGGAAACGGCCGAAAAGGCCCGAGGACACTTCGGCCGACTTTAGCAAACCTCGGAAAGACTTCCTACCCGAGATTTGCCGAGGTCAGCCGAAGTGTCCTCGGGCCTTTCCGTGCATTTCCGAACGGCGCCGATCGGCTGCGATCGTCGACGTTCGACTCTGCTTGGCTCTGGCGCCCCCCACCTCAGGCCAAAAGCGATACTGCACACGGCTTTTGGCCGGAATCGTGCTTGTTTTGCGAGACAACACTCGCAAGCCGAGCTACGATTTTTAAAAATACAGTGCTCGTTAACTGCGTTACTCGCAAACTGAGGTTCCACTGTAGTTGTATATAAAATGCACTTTTTATCTTTCAAAATGTGTTTCCCAGCACTAAACCTTTCATCCAAATTCTAAATTGCTGCATTTGTCAATTTTAAAAGCCAATATGAAGGAATATCAGTGGTAAAAAAAAAAACACGTGTGGGTTTAACTAATCCTTTTTTTTGTATAGTTCTCCTTTAAGGGGGCGTGGCAGGGGGTGTGTCCTAGCCCTACATATTTTTGCTGAATCTCATTGCGAAACCTTTCATCCAATTTCTAAATTGTTGCATGTGTAAATTCCAAGAAGCAGCATAAAGGAATAGCAGCATTAAAAAAAGCACTTTTGGGGTTAACCAATCATTTTTTTTTGTATTAACCACTTGCCCTCCGAAAAGGTTTTACCCCCCCTTCATGACCAGGTCGCTTTTTGCTATTCAGCACTGCATTACTTTAACTGACTATTGCACAGTCATGAAACACTGTACCCGAATTAAATTTTATATCATTTTTTTTTTCACACAAATTGAGCTTTCTTTTGTTTTGTTTTTTATTTGTTGCACTATAAATGAAAAAAGACCAAAAATTTTAAATATATATATATCTTTTACTTTCTGTTATAAAACATATCCAATAAAAAAATTTCAAAAGCGCAATCTCTTCAAAAAGTAGGCCAAAATGTATTCTGCTACATTTTTTTGGTAAAACAAAAATTTCCCAATAAGTGTATATTAATTGGTTTATGTGAAAGTTATAACGTCTACAAACTATGGAATATTTACTGGAATTTGTATTTATTTATTTTTTTTGTAATGGCGGTGATCAGCGACTTATAGTGGGACTGCGATAGTGTGGCGAGCAATCTGAAACTAACTGATGCTGGCTGGGGGGGGGGGGGGGTACACTAACTGATATCAATAGTGACACTAATACCACACCTCCCAATTTTTTGAGATGGGAATGAAGGACACTTATTAGCAAAAGTGTGTAGGCATAGGACACACCCCCTGCCACACCCCCTGCCACACCCGCTTAAAGCAGAATTAAACATGAATAAATGATTAGTTTAACCCGCAAGGACTTTTTTTTACCACTACTATTCCTTTATACTGGCTTTTGGAATTTACAAATGCAGGAATTTAGAAAATGGATTAAGCCTCGGTTCACACATGTGCGGTGCGAATTGAAGCTCAGGTTTCACTGGGAAGATAAAAATCAGTTGTTCAAAGTTTTCTCTGCGGTGTAGCTGCGGATCAGTGAGCAGGGAGGGGGGGGGGGGGGGAGAAGGAGAAAATCCATGTTCAGAACGCAATGCATCTCCGAATCGGATGCGTTCCCATAGGAGATAATGGGCTTGTAATTCGCACCGCAATGCCCAAAAAACGCACACTTTTTTGTGCAATGCGCAGTGCGAATGCAACGCACATGTGTGAACCAGATTCATTCAAATGAATGTATTTTAAAATGTCCTGCAAATTGGATGCGGTGTAATCCGCATCTAATTCGCATAGGTGTGAACAGGGGCTAAAGGTTTAGCACTGGGAAACACTTTTTGAAAGATATAAAGTAGATTTTATATACAACTATATAGGTAATGAGGGGGAAAGAGGGAAAGAGGGACATTGCTCCAAATCAGGGACAGTCCCTCGAAATCAGGGAAAGTTGGGAGCTATGGTTTAGGAGTGTGTCTATGGGAATGTTTGACCATTCTTCCAGAAGCGCATTTGTGAGGTCAGGCACTGATGTTGGACGAGAAGGTCTGGCTCGCAGTCTCCGCTCTAATTCATCCCAAAGGTGTTCTATTGGGTTGAGGTCAGGACTCTGTGCAGGCCAGTCAAATTCCTCCACCCCAAAGATAAATAGTGAATTTTATATACAATTATATAGATCAGACCCAAATGAGGAGGAAAGAGGGACAGAGGGACTTTGTTCCAAATCAGGGACAGTCCCTCCAAACCAGGGACAATTGGGAGCTATGTTAATACAGTGATCAGTGCTAATACTATATACTGTCACTGTACTAATGACATAGCTCCCAACTGTCCCTGATTTCGAGGGACTGTCCCCGATTTGGAGAAATGTCCCTCTCTCCCTCTTCCCCCCTCATTTGTTCCTGATTTTGGTCTGATCTATATAGTTGTATATAAAATCCACTTTTTACCTTTCAAAAAGTGTTTCCCAGTGCTAAACCTTTCATCCAAATTCTAAATGGCTGCATTTGTAAACTGTAAGCCCGGGTTCACACCTATGCGAATTAGATGCGGCTTACAACGCATCCAATTCGCAGGACATTTTAAAATATATTCATATGAATGCATCTGGTTCACATATGTGCGTTGCATTCGCACTGCGCATTGCACAAAAAACGTGTGCGTTTTCTGGGCATTGCATTGCAAATTACAAGCCCAGTATCTTCTATGGGAACACATCTGATTCGCAGATGCATTGCGTACTGAACATGGATTTCCTCCTTCTCCTCACTACACCTCCCCCTCTCCCTCTCCCTGCTCTCTCATCTGCAGCTGAAACGCAGATGAACCTTTGAACAAGTTATTTTTATCTCTCCAGTGAAACCTGAGCTTCAGTTCGCACCGCACATGTGTGAAACCGGGCTTAAAGTTTACAAATAGTATTATTAGGATTAGAATATTAGAATAGTAGTGGTAAAAAAAGCCCTTGTGTATTTATTTATTTTTGGTTAATTCTCCTTTAAGGGGGTGTGGCATGGGGCGTGTCCTATGCCTACATACATTTGCTAGTGGCAGTCCCTCATTCCCATCTTAAAATGTTGGGAGATATGACTAATGACACTGGCTGGGAAGCATAGGCGTGCGCACAGGGTGTGCCAGGTGTGCCCAGGCACACCCTAATCACCCCGTGTGGTGCAGATTTCCCTTACTATTAAACCCCTAATATTTTACAAAAGCCCCCTACCAGGGCTCCTAAAAAAAAAAATGTAAAAAAAAAAAAAAATACAAAAAAATTAAATTGGAAAAAATAAAAACTACTAACACCATCCACTGCCCTAGTGATACCAATCTCTACCGTACTGACACTGTCCACTGCTCTACTGACACCTTCAGTATACACACATGCACACACAGGCATATGTGTTTGAGCTTTGGGGTGCACACCCTAATGTATTAGGCTGCGTACACCTATGCTGGGAAGGGGTTAACATCTAGGGGTGCTCAAGGGGTAAATGTGTGTCTATGTTTAATGTGTGTGTTATGTGCTGCTTTTACTAAGCGATCATTTTGTTTTTTCCCCTGCTTTGCAGGGAATAAAAAAACAGCAAGATCGCTTGTCAGTGTACAGAGCTCTGCGTTGTTTACAACACAGAGCTCACTTCTGTGAATGATGGAGCCGATCAGCAGGTCCCAGTGATCAATCATTGGCCGGGACCTGCTGATCGGCTTGTGCTGTAACAAATCGCAGCACGGATAGGGCGGCAGGCACCCGGAAAGCACTGATCACATACAAGATACGCGATCCAGTGCACAGCGGCCACCCTACCGCAGTAGCTGTACGTATGGAGATCACTAAGCGGTTAAAGCAGAACTGCACTCTCTCAATCAACATTGACTATTTGTATATCCTTATGCTGCATCATTAGTAAATAGGAAGGTATATTATATTTACTTGTTTTAAACTTTTTTTTTTTTTTTACATTTGTAGCACCCTGGTCCTAGAATAGGGCTACAGGTAAATTTAGTTATGCTGAGTTGTAGCCAGCCTGGATAATTTGTAGTGTTCAGTGGTCAAAATGACTTCTGTTCTAATCCTGTTGTTTGTGGTCTCCGCCTTTTGCCAGTAGGTGGTGCTGTTGGGGTAGGCGCTACACATTTCTTCAGTTGCTTCCTGATTTCTGGCCTAGGCAAATGATGTCATACATCCCAGGAGTCTTCAGGAGAGTAGGAGGGGTTTTCCCAGCTAAGCACACCCTCCTGCCTTCATACAAGGGCAGGTGGATTCCAGGAAGTAACTGCTACATAAATCATCTGCTGTTTCTCAAGCTGGCCACGTCAAATAATGCTGGGGGGGGGGGGGGGGGTTTAAAGTGATTTCACATAGGGCTGCCACCTTTTATTCAAGTCAAACACGAACACTTTCACGGCGCACAACTTTTTTTTTTTTTTTTTTTTTTATAGTATAAACTATACATATATTTTGCTATTAAATAACATTTCTAATCATATGAAGTTAATAACAAGAGTCTCCCTTTACATCTGAGTCCGCAGAGCTCCCCTTTTACAACTGAACTCACAGAGTTCCCTTTACACTGTAAGGGGGGGACCCTGGTGTAAGGGAGAACTCTAGGGACTCTAACATAAGGGATGCTCTAGGGGGAACACTGAGAACTCTGATGCACAGAGAGGACTCTGATGTAAGGGGGAACACTGTGGCCTCTGGTGTAGAGGGAAACTCTGATGTAAGGGGTGCTCTGAGAACCCTGATTTACCTTAGTGTACTCACTCAGAGGCAGGAGATAGAAGGGGGGAGACTTCAGTCACAGACAGGGATGGATGGTGAGTTCACTCACCCCTTGGCAGTCAGCACCTCTGAAGAAGGGTCAAACATTCCCATCTAGATGTATCTGAGGCTGCTGGAATGTGTGTGTTGGGGGGGGGGGGATTGTTAGTGTTGGCTTTGGGCAGTGTGAAAGAGAGTGTAACAGACACTCTCGGCTTAGACACCTGCAGCCAGCAACCCTGCTGGGAAGCCATAGTCCAGTCTGAATAATGTGTCTGGGTCAGTCTGAAACCTGGACGCATGATTCCAAACCTGAACTGTCCGGGTGAATCCCGGACACATGGCAACCCTAATTTCACATCAAAATAAAGCATGAGCAGTTTGAAATGGTTGGTGCAGTCCTAAACAGACAAAGATCTGGCATTTCTCCATTCGAGTTAATACAAGCATTTAAAAAAATGTAAAGTGTTGAGAAAGCGAACTCAGCGATTGTGTGTTTTGGTGTGGACGAGTCTTTTTCTGTAACTTTAACTGCTTGCTGAGCAGATTTACTGCTCACAGGGCGGCCGCGCTGTGCAGAATCATGTATATACAGTATATGTGATTTTGCACTTCCGGGTAGGAGGTGCACGCACAGCTTCTGCTGGTATTTGCCACAGCAGAAGCCGATCAGCAGGTGCCAGCCAATGAAGGTCTGCCGGCACCCACCGATCGTTGGAAAAACACACAGAGCAGAGTTCTGTTCTGACGGGGGGGTGGGGGGGGTTTCCATTACTTCCCCTTAATAAAAGATCCTCACAGAGCAAACACACAAACACTGGTTAGGGCATAGCTCCCAACTGTCCCTGATTTCGAGGGACTGTCCCTGATTTGGGGCAATGTCCCTCTGTCCCTCATTCCTCCTCATTTGTCCCTCATTTTGGTCTGATTTGAGTTGTATATAAAATGCACTTTTTATCTTTCAAAAAGTGTTTCCCAGCGCTAAACCTTTCATCCAAATTCTAAATTGCTTCATTTGTCAATTTTAAAAGCCAATATAAAGGAATATTAGTGGTTAAAAAAAGCATTTGTGGATTTGATTAACCTTTTTTTTGTTATGTCCCCTTTAAGAGGCGTGGCAGGGGCGTGGTGTCCCTTTTTAAGGGGCGTGGTGTATGCCTACATACGTTTGCTAGTAGGTGTCCCTCATTCCCATCTCAAAATGTTGGGAGGTATGGGTTAGGCACACAAGTCTATAAGACCCCAGATCTCTCCTCTACCCCGGAAAGCATAAGATCAATAAAAAAAATAAAAATAAATAAAAATAAAATTGGAATCATGTTTTACAGAAAAAAAAAGCAAAGTTTACATCTGCCTAACCGGAAGTGACATATGACATTGCTTCCGGCCTCCTAGATCCCCAGCCAGCTCTGTGATCACCCGGCGGCACCACTGGACCGGATACCGGCTCCCCGGTCGCAGGGGATAGGCCGGAGAAGCGGCCATGGGTGGCAAGGGGGAGGGACATCTCCTCCCACCACCTGTAAAAGCAATCCAGTGGGTAATCAGCTACTAGGATTGCTTTTAGATGAAAAATGATTGCCGGCTGTAAAAAATAAATAAAAAATACCAGGGTTATGACATACAACTGCGGCCATGACCCCGGTGTAACCACTTGAGCACAATCACGTACTGTACATGTACGTGATTTGGCGTCAAGTGGATAATTGAATTTCGATTGATCGGATTATCAGACCATGTGGTAGAAACAGAAGTGTGATCAATGGTTTTCAATCGTACATTATGATCATATATTTATTATTGATCATACACTATATTACCAAACGTATTGGGACGCCTGCCTTCACACGCACATGAACTTTAATGGCATCCCAGTCTTAGTCCGTAGGGTTCAATATTAAGTTGGCCCCGCCCTTTGCAGCTATAACAGCTTCAGCTCTTCTGGGAAGGCCGTTCACAAGGTTTAGGAGTGTGTCTATGGGAATGTTTTACCATTCTTCCAGAAGCGCATTTGTGAGGTCAGGCACTGATGTTGGATGAGAAGGCCTGGATCGCAGTCTCCGCTCTAATTCATCCCAAAGGTGTTCTATCAGGTTGAGGTCAGGGCTGTGTGCAGGCCAGTCAAGTTCCTCCACCCCAAACTCGCTCATCCATGGACCTAGCTTTGTGCACTGGTGCAAAGCATTTGGTGGAGGGGGGATTATGGTGTGGGGTTGTTTTTCAGGGGTTGGGATTGGCCCCTTAGTTCCAGTGAAGGGAACTCTTAAGGCGTCAGCATACCAAGACATTTTGGACAATTTCATGTCCCAACTTTGTGGGAACAGTTTGGGGATGGCTCTTTCCAGTGCACAAAGCAAGGTCCATAAAGCCATGGATGAGCAAGTTCAGGATGGAGGAACTTGACTGGCCTGCACGTCCCTTGAAATCGGGTACAGTTAGGAGCTATGTCATTAGTACAGTGACAGTATATAGTATTAGCACTGATCACTGTATTAACATAGCTCCCAATTGTCCCTGGTTTTCAGGGACTGTCCCTGATTTGGAACAAAGTCCCTCTGTCCCTCTTTCCTCCTCATTTGGGTCTGATCTATATAGTTGTATATAAAATTCACTATTTATCTTTGGGGTGGAGGAATTTCACTGGCCTGCACAGAGTCCTGACCTCAACCCTATAGAACACCTTTGGGATGAATTAGAGTGGAGACTGCGAGTCAGGCCTTCTCGTCCAACATCAGTGCCTGACCTCACAAATGCGCTTCTGCAGGAATGGTCAAACATTCCCATAGACACACTCCTAAACCTTGTGGACGGCCTTCCCAGAAGAGTTGAAGCTGTTATAGCTGTAAAAGGTGGGCCAACTCAGTATTGAACCCTACGGACTAAGACTGGGAGGCCATTAAAGTTTATGTATGTGTAAAGGCAGGCGTCCCAATACTTTTGGTAATATAGTGTATATTAACTATTGATTGAAATCCACTTCCATGTGTGCATATTGATCGACTGGGTTGTCCACTATAGATTGATTATTCCGATCGAAAGAGGTCGATCAGAAAATAAATTGATTATTTATCAAAGCCTGTATGACCACTATTATATTGTAAGCTCCTTGAAGGCACTGATGTAAATGAATAGTCTATAAGTTGTGTGCATTATATAAAAGCTGGTAATAAATAAATTCAGGGTCAGATCCTAATGGCTGCCGAGTCTGACAGTAACAGCTGCATTATAGAGCAGCCATTAAAATCTAACCTGTGTGCTAAGTGCTAACAACAATCCCCCGTCGGCTTCTGTAAGTAACTCCGGTCGATACGCGACATTATGTCCTCCCCCACCCTCTGCATTATGCATGACGCCATACTTGTACGTTTAAAAATACAAATGGGATGGACGTGTCCCAAGTCATCCTTGGCCGGATGCAGAGTGTGCTTTTAACTCTGGTTATGTCTGTGAAGGTACGGCGTGTACTATGGTCACAACTTGCTCATTAGTAGGAGTTGCTGCCGGGATGAGTAGACCGCGCTGTCCAGACTGACATACCCCAGGTGGGTGACCGGAATAAGCAGATGGCAGAAGATAGATTTAAAGCAGTAATAATCCCAAAAGCAAACATTTATTATATTGCAGCTTACCAATTCTTAAATGTGATGGATGCATTCGTTTTCTTTTTTAGGCCTTCTTCCCTTTACCTATTGTAATTGAAAAACATGTTCCTGCACTCTCCTGGCCACTGTTCTTTTTGTGTAGCCAATGTATTGCAATCCGCATGGGCACTCCATACCATATAGCACCCCCTCTGTATGGCACAAAAGTTGTCCTGCAGATGCAGCAGTTACAGGGGTCAGAAAAATCATTTAATACTGGCAAGGGTGCTTGCAATGATCAGCTTTTATTTATGTAACACCTTTATCCCAAAAGGTAAAAGGCTGTCCGCTGATTATAAAGTGTGAGATGAAGTTTGGCTTCAATTTGTTAGTGTATCTATCTCTCTGCTAGCACATCTAACACACCCCTCCCCCTAGACTGACAATGCTGCTGACCAAAGGTGCCCCCTGTGCTCCATCATCCAGAGTGGGGGCTCTCTAATACAGGAGGTGTTAGGCTGGCCATACATTATACAATTTTCCCTTAGATTTACCAAAACCATATAATAGGAGGTCAAGCCTAAACCCTTTAAATTTGTATGCAATCAGGCAGGCCCTTGCACTACATACCTGAAGGTAAATTGATAAGAAAATTGTATAATGTATGGCCAGCTTTACTGGTCGAATCACCAGGTGAAAACAGAGGGGAAAAAAAAGCATAAAAAAAAGAAAACAAATGCAGCCACCACATCTACAGTGCCTTGAATAAGCATTCAAACCCCCTTGAAATTTTCCACATTTTGTCATGTTACAACCAAAAACATAAATGTATTTTATTGGAATTTTATGTGACAGACCAACACAAAGTGGCACATAATTGTGAAGTGGAAGGAAAATGATAAATGGTTTTCAAAAGTTTTCACAAATAAATATGTGAAAAGTGTGCCATGCATTTGTATAGCGCCCCCCCTGAGCCAAAACGTTGTAGGATCACCTTTCACTGCAATTACAGCTACAAGTCTTTGGGGATGTCTCTACCAGCTTTGCACATCTAGAGAGGGACATTTTTGCCTATTCTTCTTTACAAAATATCTCAAGCTCTGTCAGATTAGATGGAGAGCGTCTGTGAACAGCAATTTTCAAGTCTTGCCACAGATTCTCAATTGGATTCAGGTCTGGACTTTGACTGGGCCATTCTAACACATGAATATGCTTTGATCTAAACCATTCCATTGTAGCTCTGGCTGTATGTTTAGGGTCGTTGTCCTGCTGGAAGGTGAACCTCCACCCCAGTCTCAAGACTTTTGCGGACTCTACAAGGCTTTCTTTCTAAGATTGCCCTGGGGGGGCAGCGTGACTACAGATGGCAGCATAGGAGCCAAGCTCCAGAGCGATCAGGGCTAACAGCAGCACTCAGGGGACCCGATCATCACCCGCATAACTTCCGCACCTGCCCGACTCCCTCTGGCACACCGCAGCGATGTCCCGAAAGTGGAAGGATGATGGGCGCCCTCAGAAGCTAATGGCCTTTTTCCTTCAGCCAGCACGAGGAGGCCGACATGATTGTGCCGCTGCTCCGGCCCCTTCCTCCTCCTCTCTCCACACAGGCCACTACACTGATCTGCCTGATGAACAGCCTGGACCTGAAGGGACCTACAATGAAAGCTCTTCACCAGACCCCTCATCACCCGGTCAACTTTGCGCCAAATCCAGCCAAGTGTAGAATGTGACTGGATGACAGCCTGCAGGGCCACGAGGTGAGCCCTGATGCTGATTTTGCAACACTGACCCACAAGTTCTCTTCTGAATTAAACTCACTTGGCGAAAGTGTAAACCACATAGAAAAGTCAATGGGAGAAATAACAACCACAATAAATGATTTGGTGGATGCCCATGATGACAACTTGGAGGATAAGCAATGGATGAAAGCAAAAATTGCAGATCTTGAGGATAGGTCACGGCATAATAATTTAAAGCTGCGGGGAGTCCCAGAATCGGTTCTACCAATTGATCTCATGCCCTACGCCAAAGAAATGTTCCAATTGACCATTCACCACATTCACTGCCTACCCAAGCCACCGCACTTGCCAGAAAACATCCTGCGTGATATTTTAATGCACATCCATTTCTTCCACATAAAAGAGCAGCTCCTTGCTAGATCCAGATCACTAGGTCAATTTTCAGCTCCCTATGCGAATATCCAAATGTATGCAGATCTCTCCAACTATATCCTAAATATGAGGAGACAACTCACCACAGTGACGAAAGCTTGCCGCAACCCCAACATTCCCTACAAATGGGGCACACCCACCAAGCTTATTATTGAAAAAAAATGGAGTGTCACACAATGTCATCTTTGTGAATAAAGGCATGGCTCTCCTTCACTCCTGAGGCATCATCCCTGAACCACCACCCCTAGAGACCACACATAAACCTCCTGGGAAAGTATCGCCCCCCCCCCAGCACAAAACCTCCCCCAAACCACAGTTAAGGAACAGATAATCTAGCACCATCCTTAGCAGAAAACCATAACAGTTCTTTGCTCCAGATGAGACCGTTATGTGCTTTTGTCTTGGCCTTATGGACTTTTCCCCAGTTGGTTACCTACAGTGGTATGGTTACTGCATATGCCACCACTGTATTTTTATTTGTCTTGTTCAGCTACACTTTTTTTCTGACTTTCTTCCCCTTTCTTGAGTTCCCTATGGACCACACCCTCATATGCACTGGTTCAATGAGCGGAAACCCTCACCAGGACATCTCTATAAGAAGTTCCCAACAACCATACCTCAAGAGATCCTGTCTCCTCAGAAGTCGACAGAAGTTGACAATACACCGTAACAATGAGTACAGGGTTTTTACAGCAGCACAACACACACCAGTATGGGTCTTAAAATCCTCTCCCTCAACACCAAAGGACTTCACTATGGATAACATTCTTAAAGCAGGGATGTGACATTATCTGTGCACAGGAAACCCACTTCCAGAAATGTACAGCAGCCCAGAAATGTACACACAAAGCCTTTCCAAACATCTTTACGGTCAATAGCCTGGAGAAAAAAAGGGGAGTGCACATAGCAATACAGTCACCTTTCAGCTTCTGGCCTGCAATCTAGAACCTAAGATTGCTCTGTATTTGGCTCCATCCATCTTCCCATAAACTCTGACCAGCTTCCCTGTCCCTGCTGAAGAAAAGCATCCCCACAACATGATGCTGCCACCACCATGTTTCACAGTGGGGATGGTGTGTTCAGGGTGATGTGCAGTGTTAGTTTTCTGCCACACATAGCGTTTTGCTTTTATACCAAAAAAGTTCAATTTTGGTCTCATCTGACCAAAACACCTTCTTCCACATGTTTGCTGTGTCCCCCACATGGCTTCTCGCAAACTGCAAACAGGACTTCTTATGGCTTTCTTTCAACAATGGCTTTCTTCTTGCTACTCTTCCATTAACCTCCCTGGCGGTATGATTATTTCAGATTTTAGGTGCTGAAAGCGGTACCATTATTTTGCACAGAAATTTGGCGTTTTATATTGTAGGCCTGTAATTCTTAGGAATAGTTCACTTAAATCTGTCCAAACAAGAGTCTAGTAGACATCCCGGGTATGATAAAGTTTGAAAAACGAAATAAAAAATTATAATATAATAAATAACTATAAATAATTAAAACACATAATAATAATAAAAATTATATAATAATGTAATCAAATCAAAAACACTGAAATTTGCTCAGTTCCAGAATTTTAGCTTTTATTACTTTTAGTGTTTGATGACGGATCTCCCCACAAATCACTATCGCTCAATTCTGCAAGTGATTATAATTTATTATCGCTTTTTTCTAGCTGGTCTAAAACCACTTTTGATGTAAAGAGACATTTTTGGTTGCTATGGACAATCTCCAGTTTCCAGGCAGAAATAACAGTTTTATATATATAAAACTGCATGCAGGACACTGGGCAGACCACTAGGGACAAAGGGGATGTGTAGTTATTTGATACAGTACTGTAATCTGTAAGATTACAGTATGCTGTATCTATACTGTGTGTTTCACTTTTGAATTTTGCCGCCGAACTCCGTCCCCGTGCGTCGCAATGCTCGCAGGGAACGGAGCTCGGCGCTGTGAATCGAGCGAGACACAGCAGCTCGCCGATCACAGCGGAGAGACATCGCAGGAACCAGGGGACAAGGTAAGTAATCTCTTCCTGGATCCTGCGATGCAAGCCCGAGTCTGGCTCGGGGATACCGCTTTTGGTATGTAAAATCCACCCCAGACTCGGGAATACCGCCAGGGGGGTTAATGCCAGATTTGTGGAGTACACGACTAATAGTTGTCCTGTGGACAGATTATCCCACCTGAGCTGTGGATCTCTGCAGCTCCTCCAGAGTTACCATGGACCTCTTGGCTGCTTCTCTGATGAATGCTCTCCTTGCCCGGCCCGTCAGTTTAGGTGAACGGACATGTCTTAGTAGGTTTGCAGTTGTGCCATACTCTTTCCATTTTCGGATGATGGATTGAACAGAGCTCCATGAGATGTTCAAAGCTGGAGATATTTTTTTAAAACCTAACCCTGCTTTAAACTTCACAACTTTATCCCTGACCTGTCTGGTGTGTTCTTTGGCCTTCATGATGCCATGATTCGTTTACTAAGGTTCTCTAACAAACCTCTGAGGGCTTCACAGAACAGCTGTATTTATACAGAGATTAAATTACACACAGATGGTCTATATTTACTAATTAGGTTACTTCTGAAGGCAATTGGTTCCACTAGATTTTAGCTAGGGGTATCAGAGTAAAGGGGGCTGAAAACAAATGCACGCCACACTTTTTACATATTTATTTGTAAAACATTTTATAAACCATTTATCATTTTCCTTCCACTTCACAATTATGTGCCAATTTGTGTTGGTCAATCACATAAAATCACAATAAAATACATGTACGTTTTTGGTCCTAACATGACAAAAAGGGGAAAATTTCAAGGGGTATGAATACTTTTTTAAGGCACTGTAGATCAGACCAAAATGAGGAGGACAGAGGGACTTTGTTCCACATCAGGGACAGTCCCTGAAAATGAGGGACAGTTTGGAGCTATGCTCCCATCCCCCAGACTGACAATACCCCTGTGCTCCTTCATCCAGATTGGAGGCACTCTAATACAGGAGGCATGTTAGGATGGCCATACATTATACAGTTTTCTTGTACAGATTTCCTTTAGATTTACCAAGATCATATAATATAATATGATATAATATAATATGAGCTCAAACCTAAACTTTTTCAATTTGTATGCAATCGGGCAGGCCCTTGTACTAAATAGCTGAAGGTAAATCTAAAGGAAATTGAATTAGATTGTAAGCTCTAATGAGTAGGGCTCTCTGATTCCTACTGTATTAAAACCGTATTGTAATTGTACTGTCTGCCCTTACGCTGTAAAGCGATGCATAATCTGTCAGCGTTATATAAATCCTGTATAATAATAATTAAAAAAAAAACTGTATGGAGTACTGTGATCTTAGTGAGGTGTAATAAATACTTGCAAGTGTTTACTTGCATTTACGAATGACTTATTAAAGTGGAACTTCAGTCATTTTGTTCAACTTTCCATCTATTAAATCTTCTGCCCTTGTTGTTTTAACTTTGGATAGTAGAACATTTTTTTTCTGCCAGTAAATCCCTTATACAGCCCACTTCCTGTTTCTTGTCTGGTCATTAGCCTAGGCTTATGACATCATACACAGCTCTCTCTCTCTCTTGTGAGAGTTTGCCAGGAAGGGAGGGGGGGTCATAAGAGGGCCAATGAGAACTGCAGAACTGGAGGTGTGCCTTTGTGTGTCTGTGTAAATCCAGGAAGTGAACAGGCAGTAGCTTCAGCTGCCCACAGTTAAAATGGATGCAGCCAGACTTAGTGGAGGGAAATTTCTACAGCATATTTGGCAAGTACAGAATCACAGTATATAAAAAATAATATGCAAAGTGCATACCTCCCAACATTTTGAGATGAGAACGAGGGGCACCTACTAACAAACGTATGTAGGCATAGGACACGCCCCCTGCCACACTCCCTTAAAGAAGAATTAACCAAAAATAGTTAATTAAATCCGCAAGGACTTTTTTTTCACCACGACTATTCCTTTATATTGGCTTTTAAAACGTACAAATGCAGCAATTTAGAAATTTGATGAAAAGTTTATAACTGGGGAAACACTTTTTGAAAGATAAAAAGTGCATTTTGTATACAACTATATAAATCGGACCAAAATGAGGGACAAATGAGGGGGACAGAGGGGACATTGCCCCAAATCAGGGACAGCCCCTCGAAATCAGGGACAGTTGGGAGCTATGAAAGTGGTTGGAGGGAAGCTTCAGAATGGCAAAGATATTTTTATTACAAATTATGTGAGCAGAGAGAGAAAAATATCACCGCTCTGAAAGAGGTCTGTGAGGAACAAACATTTTCTCCACGCTGGAAGTAACAGGTGCAGGCAATGCTGGTGATTGAGAGGTAAACGAGAAATCCTGGACAGCCGCACTCAAAAGTAATCTTCGATCTTTATTTAAGTATAATCATAAAAATACATGCCACAGCATCACAAAGCAGGAAAGCTGACGCGTTTTTACACTGTAGTCAGTGCTTAATCATATGATTAAGCACTGACTACAGTGTGAAACGCGTCAACTTTCCTGCTTTGTGATGCTGTGGCATGTATTTTTATGATTATACTTAAATAAAGATCGAAGATTACTTTTGAGTGCGGCTGTCCAGGATTTCTCGTTTGCCTCTCAAATTATGTGAGCAGTTCCTCTTTAAGTACACTCCTGCCATGAGGTTCACTTTAAACCAATATGACCGTTCTCTGCATGCAATTGGAAAAAAAACACACAGATGTTCTCCATCCATACTGTATATAAATGCTGTTAGCACAGGACTGTATATCTTCTGGGAAGAGACGGCAGACCACACCCTGCATCAACCAAGGCAATGTGATTAGTAACAATTGCAGTAAGATATACGGGGAGCTGTCACAAGGTCTCCGAGCACAGCAAGAAATGTCGTGATCAATTCTGATGTGATTTCTTGCCATATTTTCCGCCTCCTCCATTATGCGCAGCGTCCTCAGAACCCTGGCAGTGAACCCGCTTCCATTAATCAATATAAAAACCCCTATACATTGTAATTCCCCAGCGATCTATAATACAGATTGGAAATGTTTTGGTTGCAGAGATATTACTGTCACATAGTTGCCAAATCTATAATTTGCTGGATTAGCTCAGTGCAGAGCGGATACATTTCTAACCATCAAAGTGCTGATTTCATTAATATATGCATTGAGCAATGAAGGCCGCCTATTTTATTTTATGTCTGTGTATCTTGCCAACTGCCCCCGACTCCCAGAGGAAGGACTAAGCCTTGGGAATGTGGAAACGTGTCTGGGGTTCAGCTTGGGACAGCTGTAAATAACATTCTGTGCAGTGGCGGCCCGTCCATACAGGGTGCAGGGGCCGCCACCCCCCTAGTCCATGCGCCCTGCCCCAAATCTACATGCAGGGCACCAGACGCATGGATTCCAATTTTTTTTTTTTTTTAAACCACGTGATAAGAGGGTCTAATTGGCTTCAAAAAAAGGGTGGGCTGTGGACGCAGAGCACTGCGCACTGAGCCCACCCAGTTGTGTGACAATAGCAAATTAATATTCACTATTGTCTTCCTGATTCTCCACCTATCAGGAAGCAGGGAAGCAGGTCCTGTATATTATATATATATATATATATATATATATATATATATATATATATATATATATATATATAGACACACACATGTGTTTGAGGTTTGGGTCAAACAACCTAATATAATAGGCTGCACACACCTATGGGTGACACTGTGATCCCGGGACATTGGGACTGAGGTCCAAGGTACGGAACTGTCCCAGAGAGTTAGCTTCTATGGACTTTGGTGATTGAGTTTACTTCAAATACTGTTCCACAGAATCAGTGGCGGCTGGTGCTCAATATTTTTGGAGGAGCAGCAAACAAACCTGCCCCCCTCACTCGCACCATGCTGCCACCCACCACCCGCTGCCAATCAGGACCCACTTCCTGTTCGGCCGGGAGGAGAAGCTTTTTCCCTCAGCTGGAGCGATGAGCAGCAGCTCTACCCTTCTTATTTCCTAAGGTAAGGCCGCCGCCCTCCTATCCGTCACACATGCGGCAAGGGGGGGGTGGCGTCCACAGTGGCGGTACAAGTGAGGTGGTGGCGCTGGGCAGCGTCAGGGTGCGAGTGAGGGGGGCAGGTTTGTTTGCAGGTTTGTTTGCTACCCCCAAAAAAACACTGATTCTGTGGAACACTATTTGAAGTAAACTCAATCACCAAAGTCCATAGAAGCTAACCACCTGGGACAGTTCCACACCATGGACCACAGTCCCGATGTCCCAGGATCACAGTGTCACCCATAGTTTTGCGCAGACTATTACATTAGGGTGTGCACCCTAAAGCTCAAACACATGTGTGTGTATATATATATATATATACACAGTATATACAAAATGTATTATAACATGGATGGTGTCAGTAGAGCAGCGGACGGTGTCAGGAGGGAAGAGATTGGTGTCCGTAGGGCAGTAGACAGTGTCAGTGCTTTTTTATTTGTATTATTTCTTACTATTTTATTTTTTGAAATATTTCTAGACAATTGTTTTTTATTATCTTTACAGTTTTTTTAGGAGCCCCATGGGGGTGCTTTGGTGAAATATCAGGGGTCTAAACAGACCCCTGATGTCTCACTTTTGAGAAACAGACTGAGAACAGACATTCCCAGTCCTTTTCTCTGCAGCCTCAACTGCACTGGACACTGAATGGGAAGTGCTCTGTGCTGAGTGGCTTCCTGTTCCTTCACAAATTGAAGCATAGTAAACACAGTTTACTATGCTTCGATTAAGAATGAACACATTGAGTGATGGGTACCAATAACTTACTGTGTCCATTCAGAAAAAGAAGGGGCTGGTAAATGACATCCTGAATCAATCTACCGCAGCAGCCAACGAGAGAGGAGGGTGGCCTGGACAGCAGGGTAAATCTGCACCGCACAGGGTGATTAGGGTGTACCCAGGCGTACCTGGAACACCCTGTGCGCACGCCTATGGTGTCACCATTGTTTGAGAAAGGGCTTATTCACACAAGCGGCCAGAGGGCAGTAAAACAGGTAGCTGAGTTGTGGTTTTACCGCCTTCCGACTGCCCACCAAAAGAAGTACATGCAGATGCCCAGGGCGGTACGCATGGTGCAGCCTCGACAAAAAAAATGAAACCACATGTCGCATTCACCAAATACAAGATATTTAGGTGTATGGAGCCACTCCGAAACTGCCATCTAATGCATGCAACACATGCAGTTGCGGCGCAGTGGTCTAGCCTTTTTAAAGCTGTATTTACACTAACAAATTGAAGCCAAACACCAGCTAATATTTTATAAGCAGTTACAGCAAACAGTTTTGTTCCTTTTGGGATAAAGGTTTTACATAAAAAAATAAAAGCTGATCATTGTAAGCACCTATGCCAGTGGTAAACATCTGCAGGACAGCTTGTGTGCCATACAGAGAGGGTGGTATATGATATGGAGTGCCCATGCGGATTGCAATACATTGGCTACACAAAAAAGAACATTGGTCAAGAGACTGCAGGGACATGTTTATATTTCAATAGGTAAAGGAAAGAAAGCCTAACTGATACATTCACTGGAGAGCTTGTTCTTTTGAAAAATAACAGACTTACTGGCTGGATCACCAGATGAAAATAGAAGAAAATCTAAAAAAGAAAACGAATACGCTCATCACATCTAAGATTTGGTAAGCTGCATCAATATAATAAATGTTTGTTTTTGGGGTTTAATACTGCTTTAAGGCTACAACAAGAGGAGGCAACATATCATCTCCTCATCACTTATCAAACGCCCTCTGAAAAGCATTTCACTGTGCTTTTGCACTACCGTGTCGCATTTACAAGGCTAAATTAGGCATTGAGGAGGCAGCATAACATCTTCTCAAAGCCTGTCAAATGCCCTTTGAAGAGCGGTCCAACGTGGATTGCTCTTCAGATGGTACTTTACGTGTGAACGAGCCCTTAAGGGTGAGCCTGTGAAAACACAAAAAATGGGAGCAGCCATTAGGCCCCTTTCACACGATCGGACCGTTCAGGTCTGCCTGTCAGTTTTGACGGTGGACCTGAACGGGCACTCCATGTTAGCCTATGGAGCAACGGATGTCAGCGGAGACATGTCCGCTGACATCCGACCCCGTCCGATCCGCTAAAAGCAGACGGATGGCTCTATGTCCAGGTCCGTCGCTGGCGGATCGGATCGGGTGAGATCTGACGAAAACGGACATGCTGTCCGTTTTCGTCCGATCCCTCCATAGGCGGCAGCGGCGCCTGACAAGCCCCTCCCCGCTCAGTGAGCAGAGAGGGACCTGTCATCCGCCGGCTCAGCGGAGATCAACGGACTGATCTCCCGCTGAGCCGGCGGACCGAGGCGGGCTCCGTAGAAATGGAGTCCGCCTCGTGTGAAAGGGGCCTTACTGAATGGACATAAGTGACCTTGGGCTTTATGGTCACCGTGCATCCTGGCCACACAATCAATATATAGGATATAGCAAAGCTATCAGGACCTACCTAATTTATTCAATTGATTTTGTATCCAATTAGGCAGGCCCTTGCACTACATGGTTGTTGGCAGATCTAAAGGAGGTTGTCCAGTCGGATTGTAGGGTGTATGGTGAGCATCGGCCATGCAGGGCTTGGCAACAGGTTCACTAAGGCCACATTGTTGCTGGTGGAGCTAAACGCGGCATACACACAGCTTGGAGAGTTCATGGGGCTCCTTCAGGCCCTATGTACACCTGAGCGATGCTACCACAATACGTTTTTGGACGATTTTGGGATGCGTTTTTGGAGCGCCATTCATTTTGAACGGGCCTCCCTTCGCTCCAAAAAATGCGCTAAGGAAGCTCATGCACCAAATTTTGCCACTGAGTCAGACGTGTTTGGCGTTGCGCCTTTTGCTGCGATTTTATCACACAGAAATTGCCGCACAATTGCACACCGCATTTGGGGGTGCCGTCAAGAAAAAAACGTCATTACAGTCGTGTCTATATTCCCCTCGCACACATTCCTGGGAACAAGGCTCAAGGGTAGTGGGTGCTGCAGCAACTATACCAGCTGGTTACTGGAAAAATCCCAGGTAAATGCTAATATTCGCCAGCACGCCAAGGATCCTCAAATGTCGTCCAAAGGTTTTTATTGCAGAGTGATCACATCGCAAGGGAGAGAGCAATGTTTCGGAGCCTCGCAGGACCCCTTCGCAGGCATGTGATGTCATTGGGGGTTATTTACGAAAGGCACACAAGTGCACTACAAAGGCACTACAAGTGCAAAGTGCACTTGAAATTGCACTGAAAGTGCACTTGGAAGTGCAGTCGCTGTAAATCTGAGGGGTAGATCTGAAATGAGGGGAAGCTCTGCTGATTTTATCGTCCAATCATGTGCAAGCTAAAAGGCTGTTTTTTATCTTCCTTGCATGTCCCCCTCAGATCTACAGCGACTGCACTTCCAAGTGCACTTTCAGTGCAATTTCAAGTGCACTTTGCACTTGTAGTTTGCACTTGTAGTGCAAAGTGGATTTGCCTTTAGTAAATAACCCCCAGTGTGTTTTTCTGCCATTCTGGAGTTGCAGGCAGAAACGTGCGATTCTGCCTGTGATTCCAGTACGCTCGGGTGCAAATGGGGGCCTCATTCTTGGTAGCTGAATGGAGCTGTGGGGGTGGGGGGGAATCGAGCAGAAGCTGGGCGGGGGGGTGCAATTAAGGGGACCTGCTGTATGCACTGCATGGAGAAAGCACCTATCATCATCACCTTGTGAATCAGGAACCTTTTCAATGAAATAAATAAATAATCTGCAATAAATTATGCAAAAATGATGAATATGGTCCTTAATATTTCAAGAAAGTTACTTAGCAGCCCCCTGATTACGATGGGGCTGGTTTGCTAAAGCCAAGTAGACCATGCACTGAGCAAGTGCAGTTGCTCCAGAGCTTAGTAAATGAGGCAAAGCTTTAACTTTGCAAAGAATTCCCAATCACATGCATTGGAATTTTTTAAAAAAAAAAAAAAAAGCATTTTCCTTGCATGAGATTGGATAATTTAAGTCAGCAGAGCTTCTCCGAATTTATTAAGCTCTGGAGCAACTGCACTTGCAAAGTACACAGACTATTTGCCTTCGGTAAATCAACCCCTACAAAGGGAGGGCTTGCTGCTCCAGACAGGAAATGCTATTAGTGACCAGCCAGAATATGTTCCTGTAGTGTCTTCCTAATCATAGCATTTGGGGGGGGGTCATGATGGATTGGGCAGAGCGCATGTATTTGGTAATAGTATACCATCGACCATGAGACTTTGCAGGACATTACATAAAGTACGTCACTGAGCCTCTTTCTTGACAGGTGACTGCGGCTCTCTGCCAAACCTCAAACTTAGGCAGAAGGTTTAAATCTGTTTTCCATAAAGCCAAGGAGTTCACGCAGTTGGATGAACGACTTATCTCTCCTTAACCCAGATACCAAGGCGGCTCTCACAATGTAACAGAAAATTCATTGTTACCCATCTATAGAGAGGGAAACAAAGAAAAACTAAACTGAATCTGGAATAGAAGGTATTGGAGGAGAGGTGAATTCTGATTGGTTAAGATCCTATCCTACATATTGCTTTATTCCTTGTTAAATAAGCCAATAAATGCTTATAAGACAATCCCTTATAGGCCTAAAAGTTTCATTGCATCTCCCTCATATAAATACCAACATATGAAAAAAGTGTACAGAACACAACACACTTCCACGTAACCCCACCTTTGGCTTCTCACACACAAGATTGAATCCCTACCCCGATCCTCCTCAATTCTATCCCCCCACACTTACCCCCAAGTCCACCTTTTGCACTGTTATAAATATTATGTACTGTGTGTAGATAGATAGATAGATAGATAGATAGATAGATAGATAGATAGATAGATAGATAGATAGATAGATAGATATAGGTACAGGGGCGGATCCAGGGGGGGGGCAACGGGGCAATTGCCCCCTCCGAGAATGAGGGTGACAGTGCGGGCGGCTCTGGGGATGACAGTGCGGGCGGCTCTGGGGATGACAGTGCGGGCGGCTCTGAGGATGACAGTGCGGGCGGGCGGCTCTGGGGATGACAGTGCGGGCGGGCGGCTCTGGGGATGACAGTGCGGGCGGCTCTGAGGATGACAGTGCGGGTGGCTCTGAGGATGACAGTGTGGGCGGCTCTGAGGATGACAGTGTGTGCGCCGTGCGGGCGGCTCTGTGGATGACAGTGCGGGCGGCTCTGAAGATGACAGTGCGGGCGGGCAGCTCTGGGGATGACAGTGCGGGCGGCTCTGGGGATGACAGTACGGGCGGCTCTGAGGATGACAGTGCGGGCGGCTCTGAGGATGACAGTGTGTGCGCCGTGCGGGCGGCTCTGTGGATGACAGTGCAGGCGGCTCTGAGGATGACAGTGTGTGCGCCGTGCGGGCGGCTCTGTGGATGACAGTGCGGGCGGCTCTGAGGATGACAGTGCGGGCGGCTCCCCAGGTGACAGTGTGGGCGGCACCACTAGTGACAGTGCGGGCGGCTCGGTCGACTCGGTGAGTGGGCAGGTGAGAGAGGGGGGTAGCTGGGCAGCTCTGTGTGTGACTGAGCGGGCTGCTGGCCAATCAGGGAGCCGGCAGGCAGGGGAGCAGAGAGATGACATCTCTCACCACCCTGCGCCTGCCCTGCATCCCTGCAGTTCCGCCCTCACTGTGAAGGCAGCTATGGGCAGCAGAGAGATTACATCATCTCTCTGCTGCCTGACTCTGGGACATAGCAAGAGACCACCTTAGCAGGAAAGTGACACGGCAGGTGACAATCCGCATCTGGTGACAGGTGACGTGTCAAGTGACAATTCGCAACGTGTGGCAGATGACGTGGCAAGTGACAATTCACAATGTGTGGCAGGTGACGTGGCAAGTGACAATTCACAACATGTGGCAAGTGACGTGGCAAGTGACAATTCACAACGTGTGGCAGGTGACGTGGCAAGTGACAATCCACATCTGGTGACAGGTGACGTGGCAAGTGACAATCTGCATTTGGTGGCAAGTGACAATTCGCAGCATGTGGCAGGTGACGTGGCAAGTGACAATCCGCAACGTGTAGCAGGTGTCGTGACAATTTGCAGTGTGTTGCAAGTGACAATCCGCATTTGGTGGCAGGCGACGTGGAAAGTGACTCCAACTGATTCTGCGTTATGGTGAGTTTAACTATTTCATTGTATATTACAATGTAAGAATGGAAATAATGTGCTTCAATCATCCTGACACCATAATAACCATGGTGCCGTGATGATTGAAGCGCCAACACCAGCCATTTCCCAGATAAATTGCCCGCAAAAAAAATGTATTTTCTGGCAGTGCCCCTCCCGAGACTTGACTCTGGATCCGCCCCTGTATAGGTATATATTTATATATATATATATAGATATATATATCTATATATATATATATATACAGTCCCTGACAAAAGTCTTGTTGCTTCTCTATTTTGTAGAAACTGCTGCTATTAACCTGACTTTTAATTAATCAATTGGTGTTAGAAATAGCTCATGTGAAAAGCTAAAGCCCTCCCAAATGATGTTTAATGCACTGAAATAAATTAGTTTCACTGAAAAAAGATTTATCATTTAATCAAGACAGACAGGACTGAAAATCCAAAAATATGTCAGCAAATTAAGTAGTGGTGCTGTGAGATCCAAATTTAATATCTTGTATGACTTCCATGAGCTTGAAGGACAGCATCCATGCGGTTTGGCAAGGATTCATACAATTTATTGATGAAGTCATCAGGAATAGCAAAGAAAACAGTCTTGCATGCCTCCCAGAGTTCATCAATATTCTTTGGTTTCGTCTTCCATGCTTCATCTTTCATCCTGCACCACATATGCTCAATGATGTTCATGTCTGGTGACTGGGCTGGCCAATCCTGGAGCATCTTGATCTTCTTTGCCTTAAGGAACTTTGATGTGGAGATGGAAGTATGCGATGGAGCACCATCCTGCTGCAAAATATGGCCTTTTTTATGGTTGGGAATATAAGAGGTAGCTAAGATTTTTTGGTATTTTAGACTATTGATGTTGCCTTCCACCCTGCAGATCCCTCGCACACCCCCATACTGGATGTAACCCCAGACCATGATTTTGCCTCCACCAAACTTCACTGTTTTCTGGGTAAATCTCGTCTCCATGCGGGTTCCAGTAGGTCTCCTGCAATATTTGCGGCGACTGTGGTGTAATTCAACAGAAGATTCATTTGAAAAATCCACCTTCTGCCACTTTTCCAGAGTCCATCCTTTTAGCAGGCTGTGGCCCTTGGTAAATGCCACATGGTTTTTCAATTGTCTTTTGTTTAGTGCTGGCTTTTGGGCACTGATTCGACCATGGAGGCCATTTCGAGACAGAATCCGACAAACTGTTCTGGTTGACACAGGGACTTCAGGTGACCAGGTCTCGTGGAGCTCTGCTGCAATGGAAAATGGGCTGGCCTTGGATTTTCGAGCCAACAAACGGTCCTCTCGAGCAGTTGTCTTGCGGGGTCGGCCTGACCTGGCCTTGTCCAAAACGTCTCCAGTCTCTTCAAATCTTTTTTTTATCCTCTGAACTTGACGCTGAGACACATTGAAGGTGTCTGCCACATCAGCAGTGGATCTGGTCTTCAGCCTCTTGATAATCAACACTTTAGTCTCCGGTTGAATCTTAGGCATGTTTGCAGAGGTCTAGTTGCAGTTGAGAATATCTAGTAGTGTACTGGTGTTCTTTTTATACACACCTGAGACCTAATTGATCCATTATTAGTCACAGGTGAAGCTCATATAAAAAGGCGACAACACTTATGTCTTGGCAAAAATTGACTCAATGGGCTTTACCAAGCTGTAAATATTAGAATAGTTTTTGTCAGTTTTGTTTTGCACTGAAACATTATTACAAAAGCTGTTGGGATTAAAATGACCCATTTCTTGTAACAAAATCTTGATTAGAAATATATTTTAGCGGCACTTCAGGTCAATTTATACACAAGCGACAAGACTTTTGTCAGGGACTGTATATATTTATATATCATTGTTGCAATAATCTATTGAAATTTGAATTGGTTGATAGTATCTTTCTTGTATACCATAACCGCTTCAGCTCCGGACCATTTGGCTGGCCAAAGACCACAACACTTTTTGCGATTCGGCACTGCGTCGCTTTAACTGACAATTGCGCAGTCGTGCGACGTGGCTCCCAAACAAATTCGATGTCCTTTTTTTTCCCACAAATAGAGCTTTCTTTTGGTGGTATTTGATCACCTCTGCGGTTTTTATTTTTTGCTCTATAAACAAAAAAAGAGCGACAATTTTGAAAAAAAAAACGCATTATTTTTTACTTTTTGCTATAATAAATATCCCCAAAAAATATATAAAAAAACGATTTTTTTCCCCAGTGTAGGCCGATATGTATTCTTCTAAATATTTTTGGTAAAAAAAATCGCAATAAGCGTATATTGATTTGTTTGCGCAAAAGTTATAGCATCTAAAAAATAGGGGATAGATTTATGGCATTTTTATTAATTTTTTTTTACTGGTAATGGCGGCGATCAGTGATTCTTATCGTGACTGCGACATTATGGCGGACATGTTGGACAATTTTGACACATTTTTGGGACCATTGGCATTAATACAGCAATCAGTGCGATTAAAAATGCATTAATTACTGTAAAAATGTCACTGGCAGTGAAGGGGTTAACACTAGGGGGCAGTGAAGGGGTTAATGTGTGTCCTAGTTTGTGTTCTAACTGAAGGGGGATGTGGACTGTGCAGAGAAACTAACAGATCCTCTGTTCATACTCTGTATGAACAGAGAATCTGCTAGTTCTCCCCTCAGAGAACCGGAAACTGTGTGTTTACACACACAGATCCCGGTTCTCCATGTGCCCCGAGCGATTGCGGGAGCCCGGCAGTGATTGAGACCACCGGGCACTAGCATCAGCTCAGGGGGCGAGTGGGGGGTGCGCAGGGCCACAGGGCGAAGCGACGTTACATAGCGTCGTTTCGCCCAGCCGTGCCATTCTGCTGCAGTACAACTACCGCAGCTGGTCGGCATGTGGTTAAAATCAATAAATCTTTTATAAAAGAAAATGTTAATACCTGATGGAGCATTACCAATAGAAATGCATATTATGTGGATAAGATCCCTATATTTAGCACGTAAAGTTATTCTACAAAAATGGACATCTATTGACTCCCCAACCCATAAATAATGGGTTGAGAAACTCAATTATATACACTTAAGAGAAAAATTAACATACAAACATAGAGGTACACCCCAAAGATTTAATAAAATATGGTTACACTGGATAAAACCTACTAATGAATTATAGAATGGTTTTTCTAGTAGAGAGGAGTGAAGGTAGAGAAGATAGATAGGAGTAAGGAGTAGTGGTAGAAGAGGCATAGAGGGTGTAAAAGCAAGATAATTTGTTGCTGCTTGGAGGAAATGGCTACAATTTGATGATTTACACTGGGGGAATTCAGGATGTTGTGCAGAGTGAACTTATAATTTTAGTACGTTATATTCATTATATGTTAAGTCACTCCGAGAGGTACAAAGCATGTTTGGTTTATGTGTTTGTTTTTTATTTTTTACTTTATGATATGATATGGACTAATTTGTTATATTTGTTTATATGTTTTTGCAACAAAAAATAAAAAAAGGATTTGATTAAAAAAATAAAAATAAAATGTTACAAAGTTCCCCTGGGGAAACCTCCTGTCTAGCCTTCTACTGGAATTTTCTGTATTAGGCTTGGCTCAAACTGTACACTGCATGCGAATCCCACTGGAATAGCACCACATTATTGTGCAATTCACATGCAATTCAGTATGGGGCAATCTGAGCCTATTCATTTTGATTGGGCTCAAATCTTATGCACCCTTTTTGGAGCAGTATCCAACCAGATCGCATGGGCGTTTTGTACCATGCGATCCTGGGCAATCTGGTGCAGGCAGGCATTTGCAACCTGCGTTTGGGGTGTTGTTAACTTTGTATTGAAAACTTCAGCAGATTGCAAGGGCAGTGCGATTACAATGAAATGCGGGAAATGTGCACAGATCACGGCATTTCCCGCAAGGCATAAGTTTGAACCTAGCCTTACAGGTTGACAATATGTACCTTGTGGGGTTGATTTACTGAAGGCAAAAAGACTGTGCATTTTGCAAAGTGCAGTTGCTCCAGAGCTTAGTAAATGAGCAGAAGCTCTGCTGACTTCCATCATCCAAACATGTGCAAGCAAAAATGCTGTTTTTTTTTTTTCCTTGCATGTGATTGGGTACTCTTTACAAGGTGAAGCCTTACCTCGTTTACTAACCTAGGGGGCAACTGCACTTGTAGAGGGCAACTGCACTTTGCAAATTGCACAGTCTAAATGCCTTTAGTAAATCAACCTCTGTATACCTTAAAATCGTTAAATAATTAAAACATTTGTAAAAGAAAGTGTTACTGAGTTGGTTACACTTCGTATAGTCCAGTGACACCCCCTGGAGCAACCTCCAATCTGCTGCTGCACACTTGAATGTGATACCCCAGAATACATTGGCTTCTCATAAAGTTCCTACCCTGCTCCTCCCAAACTCTATCGCCCCCAACCCATTTAAATTGACCTTTTGCATAATAATATATTGTAACCTTATGTATTGTTTGCAATCGTTTTTTGGAATTTTCTGTATTACTGGTATACCTTAAAATCAATAACATTTTTGTAACAGAAAATGTTACCAAGTTGAATACACTTTGCATAGTCCAGAGATACACTCCAAAGATACAGTACCCCCTATCTCCCGCACACTTCCATGTGATACCCCAGAACCTACTGTACCTTGGCTTCTCATGTGCAGCACTGAGTCCCTACCACATAGCTCCTCCACTCTATCCCCCATCCCCCCTCCAAGCCAACCTTTTGTACTATTAGGGCACTTTCACACTGAGGTGCTTGGGCATCGGCGGTAAAGCTCCGCTATTTTTAGAGGTGCTTTACCGTCATTTTAGCGGCAGTTTTCGGCTGCTAGCGGTGAGTTTTTACCCTCCGCTAGCAGTCGAAAAAGGGTTAAAATCTCCCGCAAAGCAGCGCTTTGCCGGCGCTTTGCCGGCGCTTTAGTGGCGCTGCCCATTGATTTTAATGGGCAGGGGCGCTTTAGGAGCGGTGTATACACCGCTCCTAAACCCCCCTTTTAAAGATGTTGCTTACAGGACTTTTTTTAGCGTCCTGTCAGCGCACCGCTCCAGTGTGAAAGCCCAAGAGAGGAGAGGCGCTTTACAGGAGCTTTGCAGGCACTATGTTTAGCGCTATAGCGCCTGTAAAGCGCCTCAGTTTGAAAGTAGCCTTATATTAATATTATATTGTAAAAATACAGTATGTATAATATTTTTGCAATAATCTACTGGAATTTTTTTACTCATTCACCTGTGACTCATTCACAAGTACAGTGACCTGCAATTTTCTGCATTGGATTAAAGCAGGTCATTGCATGGTCAACAATGTGGTCCCTGATTCACACCATATGTGCATTGCAGTGCATTGTGCTAAAATACAACTTGTCTGCATTTTGACATAATGCAAGTACAAGCATGTAAACACAATGCAACTGAAAGTAAAGATATCAAAAAATAAATAGTTTTTGGAAAAAAAATAATAAATTGTTGTTAGTACTTTGACCCTTCCAGGGACCTATCACTTCACAATGAGTGACATAAAAACACATGCAAGGCATACAAAAACGCAAGACAATGCCTGTAAAAATGCATGTTAAAAGCACATCAACATGCATGACTTTTCAATGTGTTGCAGTGAGTTTTTATGTGTAGTATGGTGTCAAAGGACCCAGTTGATGATATGTACCTTGTATACCTTATTGCCGGGTTTCTCAACTAGGGTTACTCCAGAGGTTCCTAGGGGTTCCTTGAGCAATGAGCAATTTCTGCCTCTCAGATAAGTTCCCACTGACACCATTCATCTTTTTAGCTATCTGTAAGGGGGTGATTCTTCCCAATGACCACAAGCGTAAGGAGCATTCTCCCCACTGACCAGTGGTCGCCCGTCCATAAGGGGCACAGTGTTGCCGCCCCCCTAATCCATGCGCCCGGTCCCTAACCTACATGCAGGGTGCCTGACGCATGGATTTTAATGGGTTTTTAGTTTTTGAAGCACATGATTAGATCCTGAGGGTCTAATTGGCTTAAAAAAAAGGATGGGCTCGGGGAGCAGAGCACTGCGCCTTGAGCCCGCCCAGTTGCATGACAATAGCAAATTAATATTCACTTTGTTAGAAGAGTATGCAGGATGAATGTGAGGCAATTATCACCTTAAAGTTTTTAATGTTTAATATTTCTTAGTATTATAATCATTTGTTAATGTTTGTATACGTTATTTGTTAATAATATGTTTGTATATCTTTGCAGTATATGTACAAATTTGTGCCCCAATCTAAGGCCCTGATGAAGCGGGATTCCCCGCGAAACGCGTAGGCCAGTTTTCTCAATTCTTCAGCCAGGACCAGCACATCCTGGATAGACTTACAGTAACTGTGGCTTCAACTTTTTTTTTAATCTAACCATTTGTATATGGAAATTAAAGATTTGTTTATGTTTTAAGCCTTTTTGATATGTGTATTTATAGACCCTGCAAGGTACATGTAAAGTCCCACCCCATTTTTGTTCTCATTCGGTAATATTCACTATTGTCTTCCTGTTTCTCCTCCCGGCCAATCAGGAAACGGGTCATGAGACCCGATTGGCCGGGAGTTTTAGAACTCCCGGCCAATTGGGTCTCAGGACTCAGTTCCTGTTTGGCCGGGAGGAGAAGTAATGGCCCGGGAGCGAGGAGTAGCAGGAGCGAGGAGCACCGTTGGTATGCCGCCCCCCAAAATATTGAGCACCAGCCGCCACTGCCACTGACCCTCACACTAATGTATCATGAGTTGTAGATATAGTCATTTTTAGCAAGGGTTCCCTGAAACCGTAGATATTTCAAGGGTTCCTCTGTGTTGAAAAGGTTAAGAAAGACTGTCTTATTGTATACCTATAACATCTTAATAAAGGAAATAAATAACAGAATGACAGAAAAACACATGCAAGGTGCATAAAAATGCAAGACCATGCATGCTAAAAACACATCAATGTCCTTGCATTTTCAATGTGCTATATTGAGTTTTTATGTGTAGTATGGTGATAAAGGATGCTATGCCTAATAATATACCTAACAGTATACCTTAAAGCGATAAAAACTATAAAGGAAACGTTTACAAAGTTGGACAAATATGTAATTTCTATTGTTTTTTGTTGTTATATTGTACTTTGTATCCTTTGGTGTTTATTAAAAGATCTTGTGTTGTTGTATTATCTTTCCTTGTTTACATATCATGACATTCATAATATTATACTATTACTAATGGATAACAGTAGTAGTAATTGTAGGATGAATTTTAGACTTCAAAATCCTTCAGAAATCAATTATTCTATTCTAGAGTAAAGGTTGAGACTCAGATAACAATAGACTAGGATCCCTATTGTCACCCAGTGATGCATAGAGCAGTATGTGTATGGTGTAGGGGGTACCTGGGTCAGGGTCATGCCTCCAGGCGGGTCCAGCAGCTCCTCAGCACAGCAGGACAATTCCCTGGTCCGCAGCCTGCGACTCTCTCCAGTACACTGTGTAAGAGGATGAGAAGGACACACTATAAACTCCCCATCCAGCCCTGCCCATTCCTTGTCTGCTCTCCCTATCCATTCTTAAAGACGTACTCTCAAGTGTCTGCTGCCAGCAATCCGCCTCCCTTCTCCCATTACTGACCCTCCATCGCCTGGGTCTGCTGCTGGCCGTGCTATTGTTACTATTAATCCTATAATTGATAACAGTCATTTTACAGAGATCTGGAAAGGCTTTTTCTAATAGTCTTTCTTTTTTTATAAAATAAAAATAAAAATTCCAAATAAAATATTTTGTATCTGAAAGTGTCATTAATGTTTACATCTTTTTAGCTCTTTATTATATAGCTACTTGTACTTTGCATCTTATTTATTTATTTATTTTTTAATCTTCATAAATAATAAAGGATGTGGTATTTTATACAATGTAGTAGGTGCCGACAGTACGCAGCTATGTGACCTCTCGGCAGGCGGGCCTTGGCGCTGAGAGGCTGCATATTTGCGTACCAATTTGCAGGCACAGCTGTGCTAAAAAAGCGCATGCCCTGTTGCGTTCCCGGCACAGTTACGGCGGATAACGGAAAGACAGTCCAAAAACACCAAATCAAGGTAATTACCGCTCCAGGTGGCGTCGCTTGTGTTCACACTGTCCTAGTGTGTAGGAGATGAAGGGTGCCGGCTCAGCAAAGTCAAATGGCAGAAAATGGAAAAAGGATGGCCGCACTCATAGCTGCTATGATTAAGCGCCATTAACGGTGCGAAACGCGTCAGTTATCATCTGTGTCTCTGATTGATGTATGGATCAAGCGTTATTCAATAAAGGCATTTTTTTGGAGTGAGGCCATCCTTTTTCCATTTTCTGCCGGATAACGGAAAGAGCGAGAAGCAGTCGAGAAGCAGTCGAGAACTTTCCGATCACATCATCATTGTAAAGTCTTGTTTTTTTTTCTATAAAAATAACAAACATGTCATACTTACCTGCTCTGTGCAGTTGGTTTTGCACAGAGCAGCCCCGATCCTCCTCTTATCAGGCCCCGTTCCGGGGTTTCTGGCCCCTCCCTCCTGTGGAGTGCCCCCACAGCAAGCAGCTTGCTATGGGGGCACCCGAGCCGAGCCACAGCTCCATGTATCCATTCAGACCCACCCCCCTCTCCCCCCATTGGCTATCTGACTTTGATTGACAGCAGTGGGAGCCAATGGTGCCGCTCCTATGTCTCAGCCAATCAGGAAGAGGGAGGGGAAGGGAGAGTCCCGTACGGCCGAGGCACTGGTGTACATTGCTGGACAGAGATCGGGCTCAGGTGAGTGTTAGGGGAGCCGAGGGGGGTGCTGCACACAGAAGGTTTTTTTATCTTAATGCATAGAATCCATTAAAGAGGAACTGCAGTCTGCTCACATAACTTGTAATAAAATCATCTTTGCCTTTCTGAAGCTTCCCTACAACCACTCTGCATATTATTTTATATATACTGTGATTCTGTACTTGCCAAATATGCTGCAGAAATCTCCCTCCCATTGGTGTGCGCACAGGGTATATCAGGTGTGCCTGGGCACACCCTAATCACCCTGTGCGGTGCAGATTGCGCCTGTTGCCCAGGCCCCCCATGTCACCCCCCCATGTTTCAGAATGGAGAGCGGGGAAAGGAGCTGGTACATGTCATTTACAGGCCCCTTCCTTTTCTGATCGGTACTGATCACTCACTGTGTTCATTCATAACCGAAGCACAGTAAAAACCTTTTTATTATGCTTCAGTTTGTGAATGAACGTTGCTCAGCACAGAGCACTTTCCAATCATTTACTGTCCAGTGCAGCTGAGGCTGCAGAGAAAGAGAATCTCAGTCCTCAGTTCTTTTCATCGTCTCTTAAGTTTAGACCCTTGATATTTCATCGAAGCCCCCCAATGGTGCTCCTAAAAAAAATTGTTACAAAAAAAAAAAGTAATTTAAAAATTTGTAAAATATAATTAAAAACTACTGACACCACACACTGCCCTACTGAAACTGTCCATTGCCCTACTGACATCCACTGCTTACTGACACTACCTACTGCTCCACTGACACCGTCCTCTGTCCTACTGGCACCATCTATGTTTTAATATATTTTAAAATGCATTTATCAGGGTGTATGTGTCTGTGTGTGTGTGTATGTATATATGTTTGAGCTATGGGGTGCACACCCTAATGCAATAAGCTGCACACACCTGTGCTCCCTCCACTGAATCTGTCTGCATCCATTTTAACTGTGGGCAGCTAAACCTGCTCCCTGTTCACTTCCTGGCAAAAGACTTGAGACGGGGGCGGAGGTTCACATTCCAGCAGGACAACGACCCTAAACATACAGCCAGAGCTACAATGGAATGGTTTAGATCAAAGCTTATGCATGTGTTAGAATGGCCCAGTCAAAGTCCAGACCTAAATCCAATTGAAAATCTGTGGCAAGACTTGAAAATTGCAAAGTCCAGAAATCCAAGTAGAGGGAGAGTATCACCGCTCCAGGTGGGTCAGATCAAAGTAAAAGGCATCTCCTTCAGTCTAGAAGTCCAGGTGCTGGCAATGCTGTAGCAGTTAACCCCTTCCCGACCGGCGCACGCCGATGTACGTCGGCAGAATGGCACGGCTGGGCAAATGGACTTACAGGTACGTCCATTTGAATTCCCCGCCGTGCCATTGTGTGTGCGCCGGCCGGGAGCTCCGTGAGTCGGGTCGTGGGTCCCGCGGACTCGATCGCCTCACGGAGAGGACGAACGGGGAGATGCTGATGTAAACAGCATCTCCCTGTTCTGCCTAGTGACAAGTGTCACTGATCTCTGCTCCCTGTCATCGGGAGCAGAGATCAGTGACGTGTCACAGCTAGCCCATCCCCCCTACAGTTAGAAACATTCCCCTAGGTCATACTTAACATCAAAGAAATCCTGGACAGCCGCACACTAGCTGCTATGACTAATCACTCTGTGTAGTGCGAAACGCGTAAGCTTTGTTCCACTTTGCTGTGACCTGTATTTTGGATGACACTTTATTGAATAAAGGCAAATATTTTTGGAGTGTGGCTGTCCAGGATTTCTTTGATGTTTATCAATTAAGACTCGAAAATTGCTGTTCACAGACGCTCTCCATCCAATCTGACAGAACTTGAGATATTTTGTAAAGAAGAATGGGCAAAAATGTCCCTCTCTAGATGTGCAAAGCTGGTAGAGACATCCCCAAAAAGACTTGCAGCTGTAATTGCAGAGAAAGGGGGTTCTACAAAGTATTGACTCCGGGGGGCGCCATACAAATGTACCCCCCACACTTTTCACATATTTATTTGTAAAAAATTTTGAAAACCATTTATCATTTTTCTTCCACTTCACAATTATGTGTCACTTTGTGTTGGTCTATCACATAAAATCCCAATAAAATACATTTACGTTTTTGGTAAATGTGGAAAATTTCAAGGGGTATGAATACTTTTTCAAGGCACTGTACCATTGCTGTATGCTCTGACACCAACCGACATGGAGCTTTACACAGACATAAGACGCGATACTCCACCCGGGGGGAGTAAGTATCAATGGGGTGGGTAGGGGGGGGCTTTCAAGAGAACCTGTCATCGTGTCCTAACTGAATAGTTAAAGTGATGAATCCTCTTTTAAGCTGATGTCTTTCACATGTACATTTTAGGAGACATTAGAAACAATATAGTTCCGGTCGAAGAGAAAGCAGCTGTAGAATGCAGGAAATGCGCATCAAATGAAATCCTTGATTAATGCAATTTAATTCTCCCCATTGCTTTATGTTCTATATATCAATAGACTACACTTGGCATGAATATGACTTTTTTTTTTTTTTTCTTTCCATGCGCTTGCAGTATTTCTCATTACAGACACACAGCCTTGCACTGCATTTTGCTGATGGGGATTTTTTTTTTTTTTTTTTATCGTCTCAGATTATCATATGAAGAAATGTTTAATTACGCTGAAAGGTTTTGGGATGCGGATGATTAGTGTGGTCAGGCTGGACAGAAGAGCGGGCATAATCATGGATAATGCAATGTGCTGGGTAATCTGAAGGTTTATGGGACGTCTGGGAGAATGGAGTGGATCTAATCCGCCTCCCGCATGAACCGGGCGCCCCTGACAGCTCTGACACAATGCAGATACACAGCCATGTTCACCATAAACAAAAATATAACAATGACAAATGTGACGTCCCTTGTCCTCAGAGATGGCATAGAGCAGAACGCCTCCCCTGAAAACCAGTGACCTGATAACTTCCTGGGCTCTCTGTCTGTGCTAACTGTTATCAGTTATCATTGCTCGCAGCTATCATGGTGGACTACAGAACACCTCCCTCCTATGCTGTAGAAAGGAGGAGGTGTTCTGTAGTCCTAATACTTCCTGTTGTAGGGTGATCCTCCATAGATACAGTACAGTGAGTGAGTGTTGTCACCCTCAGGCTGAATTCACACCTGAGTGTCACGTTTTTGGGTGTTATTTTGCGCATTTTTGTGCAGCCTTTTTAAGGCATATTTTGAACTTTAGTGTTTTTTATCAGCCAATAGATAAAAATATAATCTGTTTTCATAGGCATGTGCAGGGGGGGGGGTGCCAGGTATGGTGCCGATTTCCCCTACTGCCCAGACTTCCCCCCTTGTTGCGCTTCCCCCATTGCAGTGCCGCTGGCTTCCCTCCTTTCCCCAGCCCCCCCCCGCTGCAGTGCTGCTGGCTTCCCTCTCCCCCCCCCCCCACTGCAGTGCTGCTGGCTTCCCTCCTTTCCTCAGCCCCCACCCCTCCCACTGCAGTGCTGCTGGCTTCCCTCCTTTCCCCAGCCCCCCCCCCCCCCCACTGCAGTGCTGCTGGCTTCCCTCCTTTCCTCAGCCCCCACCCCTCCCACTGCAGTGCTGCTGGCTTCCCTCCTTTCCCCAGCCCCCCCCCCCACTGCAGTGCTGCTGGCTTCCCTCCTTTCCCCAGCCCCCCCCCCACTGCAGTGCTGCTGGCTTCCCTCCTTTCCCCAGCCCCCCCACTGCAGTGCTGCTGGCTTCCCTTCCTTTCCTCTCTCCCACTGCAGTGCTGCTGGCTTTCCTCCTTTCCCCCACCCCCCTACTGCAGTGCTGCTGGCTTCCCTCCTTTCCTCCCCCCCCACTGCAATGCCGCTGGCTTTCCTCCTTCCCCCTCCCCCCCCCCACTGCAGTGCTGCTGGCTCCCCCCCCCCCCCCCAGGCTGCTGCGAGAGATGTTTCAGGATGGAGAGCTGGGGAAGGAGCTAATCAATATGTCATTTACCGGCCCCTTCCTGTTCTAAATGAACACAGCGAACACACGCACTCACTGTGCTCAATCTTAGCTGAAGCATAGTAGAGTTTTACAGGCCCCTTCATTTCCTGAATCAACACAAAGAAGGATCAGCACTGATCATTCCTGTGTCCATTCATAACTGAAGCATAGTAAACTGCGTTTACTATGTTTCAGTTTGTGAATGAACAGGAAGCCGCTCAGCACAGAGCACTTCCCATTCGTTCCCTGTCCAGTGCAGCTGAGGCTGCAGGTAAAAGCATGTGTGTTTGAGCTTCGGGGTGCACACCCTAATGCAATGGCGCACACCTATGTCTATTTTAGGGTTGCACCAATATGGATACCGGTATTGGTGCCGATACTCGTACTCTCGCAAATGCTCCGATACCCCAAACCGATACCTTTGCTGTACGATTTGAGCCCCTACAAAGCGAATGGGCTCAAGTCACGTTGCAAAGCATCGCATATGATTTAAACAGGAATGCGGTGCGATTTCTGTCTAAATCGCATGCGGTTTTCCCGCACCGCTCCTGTGTGAACCCAGGATTGTCAGCCGGGGTTCACACAGGAGCGGTACGGGAGACCGCATGGGATTTCGGATATGAACCGCACCGGAATTCCTGTTTAAATCACATGCGATCCTTTGCAGTGCGATTTGAGCCCACTCATTTTTGAATGGGCTCAAATCGCACTGCAAAAGTATCGGTACTCAGTATCGGAAAGTAATTGACCGAAAGTATCGGTACTCATACTCGCCGTCAACATACCGGTAGCGCTAATCTGTTTCATATTTTCAGCTTTTTCATCCTGTTCTTCTTCTTGGTGTTCGCTGTGTTGTGCGGAGCTTTGTGCTGAGTGATGAGGAGATGGCGTGTTTTGTGGAAGCAGCCACTGTTACATCATACTTCCTTCGGGAAAAAGAGAGGAAGAGTATGGCTTGGTGATAATGGATCCATCCGGTAATCTCTGATTGAAAAAAGAGGGATCAGTTCTGTGTCATGTACAGTAATCTACATGCTCATAACATTTTTTTTTAAAATTTGATTATTTTTATTGCGATTTTAACAAACAAAAGACAAAAAACAAAAAACAAAAAAAAAGGAGAGAAAAATAATACACATTTTCTTACAAATTGGCCACAAGACTCAATGCATATCACACTTGATCAAAGTCTTAAGTAATTCCAATAATACATTTGTTAGCTCCCCTAGATCCCCAAGTTATTTCTTTTTAAACCTATAGGATGGATGTCCTTAAAAAGGTTAGTCCAACTTTTGTTTAAACTTTGTTTATTGTGTTCGGTCACAGCTTAATAAACAGTACAGTGTGTGCTTAATAGTGACAGACATTTTCACATTTCAACAGTAGTTATAGTAACGAAAACAAGTAAAAAATAAGGAATATCGTGCTACCAAGAAGGCAATGCGTATATTAAGAATTTGCGGCTGTAGAGCTATGGTTGACATTAGACCTCAGCCGCCACTAAAGTACCACAGATGCAGTAGGGTACCTCGGCCTCCACATCCCCGCCAGCACACATCTGAGCTAGCCGGGTAAATTCGTGCTAAGTCTGAGGGGACTCTGCACCAGCCTGTCAATAACTTATAATTTGTCTCCTGCATCTTAGAGTCTACTGAGCTGGAGTGAGTAAGATGGTATAAATGTGTTAACTGAGATCCAGAAAACACTTTTCCTAGGTCCCTTTCCCAGGCATGTATACATATGGGCTTGGAGGCCGAGGACCCTATCAGCAGGTAGAGCTCTGAAATCATGCGTGGGATCGGGTCCTCCTCTATGAACAGTCTCTCAAAAGGTGTGAGCAATGCGATATCCCTTATAGAGCTACTGTGTACCTCAAAGAAATGGTGCAGCTGCCTATACTTCCAGAAGTTTCACTGCGGTCTACCAGGCCTGTCCCTCAGGGACTCAAAGGGTAATATTTTGCCATTTCTCAGCAATTTACCACAGCTGGCATTCTTATCTTCCACCCAGGCTCCAAAGAAGCCCGTGTGTTCCCCCCCCGGTGGGAACCAGAGGAATCCTCCCAGAAGCGTCAGTGGGGATATGGGGGGGGCAAGCTTAGTGCTCCGTTAATTCGGTCCCATGTTTTAAGAGTAGAAATCGTTAATGGGGACATAGATTATGACAACCCCCTATGTTCCCACGAAAGCCACGGGGCATAGGACAGGTTCCTGCCTGCCATGTATTTTTCCATGGTCACCCATAGTTTGGTCTGATCATGAAAGCGCCAATTCAGAATCCTCTGTAGGGCAATGGCCTGGTAGTACCGTTGCAGGTCCGGGACACCCAAACCTCCATGGTGCTTAGGGCGCTGTAGTATCTTCATAGCTATTCGCGGCTTCCGCGAGTTCCATATGAAAGAAGTAAGCATGTTAGACACTTGTGTAAAAAAGGTCTTGGGTAGGGGTATGGGGAGCATTTGGATATAGAACAATATTCTAGGAAGGACATTCATTTTTAGTATGTTTACCCTTCCCAACCATGTGAAAGCGATTTTCATCCAGCGTACTAGGTCATGTCGGATTTCAGTCAGTAATCTGGGGTAGTTTGAGGTGTATAAAGTGTTATAACTGTCCGTCAGTTGTATACCTAGGTAGCGTAAGGAAGTTCTAGTCCATGTGAAAGGGAATGCGTCTTTTAAGCAAGTTGTCATAGGTGTAGATAGGCATATGGGCAGGATTTCTGATTTATTATAATTAATCTTAAAATTGGAGAGTGTTCCGAAATATTGGAGTTCCCGCATCAGGACCGGCAACGAGATCAGGGGGTTGGATAGGTGGAACAGTACATCGTCTGGGTAAGCAGAAAGTTTATGTTCCACAGCTCCCACTGTCAGGTCTGTGATATCAATATTTGCTCTTACTCTGTGTAATAGCGGCTCAAGAGCCAGGGCAAGAAGAAGGAGGGACAGTGGGCACCCCTGTCTCGTGTCGTTCCTGATCGGGAACCTGGTTGAGAAAACGCCATTGACTTTAACCTGTGCACTAGGTTCTGAGTAGAGGGCTAGAATCCAGGTTAACATGTTGGGACCCAACCCTAGTGTGGTTAGGACTTCTCTCAGGTAGGACCAGTCAATGCGGTCGAATGCCTTCTCGGCATCAGTGGAAAGTATTAAGTAGGGGAGGGGATCTTCTCTGTTCTTGGCCCAGTGTATAAGTTGGATCGCTCGTATGGAGCTGTCTCGGGCTTCACGTCCTGTGATAAAACCTGTTTGGTCTGGGTGTACTACATGGAGTATAATATGTTTCAGTCGATTTGCTAGGATTTTTGCCGGTATTTTTATGTCAGTTTTCAGGAGGGATATGGGGCGGTAACTCTATGAGACTGTGGGGTCTTTACCCTCTTTTGGTATAACCAATATGTGTGCAAGGAGAGCCTCGGGGGGGGGGGGGGGGGTACCTACATATATGGTTCGCGAGTGTCGGGGAGAATTTAGTGTAGTACGTTTTGGTGAATCCGTCGGGGCCTGAGCTTTTCCCATTGGGTAGTGATTTGATGGTGGACTCGATCTCTGCAGTGGTGATAGGGCAGTCCAAGTCAGTTTGTTGGTCCACAGTTGGGGGGGGCAGTCCATTAATGGATAGGTAGTCACGAATTTTTGTCAGTCTGGTTACTTCGGCGTCTGGGGTTATGTTTGCGTCTGAGTTGTATAGGTCGGCATAATAGCCTCTAAACCCAGCTGCTATCTTGGAGGATTGAAATGTCATGTCCCCTGTGGAGGAGTGGAGCTTGTGGACTTGCATTTGGGCTCTCTTTGTGCGCAGGGCTCTTGCCAGCATGCAGCCGTACTTATTACTGTGTTCATAGTACTTATGTGATAAATACCGCAATTGTCTTCGCGCCTGGCGTTCTAGTAAACGCGAGAATAGGTCCCTAAGCTCTGTTAATTCCCGTAGGGCCTTGGGGGTACCCCCAGTTTTGTGCTTAAGTTCCACTTGCTGGAGTGCGGTAAAGACTCTGTGGTAGTCTGCCTGCCGTTCTTGGCGCCCTGGGCGATAAGCTCACCCCTTATCACTGCTTTGTGACATTCCCAGAATGTGCCCTCGCTTAAATCCTCAGCGGTATTTTCCCGAAAATAATTCTGTAATGTGTCTGAGATCTTGGTCTCCACAACAGGGTCGTCTAAAAGGTTTTCGTTGAGACACCAGTTCCAAGCTCTATGGGAGCCCACTGGCAGGGTGAAGGTGACAGTGACCGGAGCATGGTCTGAAATAGTAATGTGTCCTACGGATGAGCTCTGGAGGAGCTCTAGGATTGGGCGGTCAACATAGAGCAAGTCTATGCGTGTGTATATGTTGTGTACAGTTGAATAGTAGCTGTAGTCTCTTTCTGTGGGGTGAAGGACCCTCCAGCTGTCGACCAAGCCTACGGTCTGAAGGGACCTACGGAAGTGTCTAAGGAAGGCATGTGAGTGTGAAGGTCGACTGTGTGAGGTGTCCAGGGACGGGTCCGGGCTTACATTAAAGTCGTCTCCTAGAACTAGAGACCCCTCCCTGAATCTCTCTAGGTGCTCTATGGTTGTGTCAAGGAAGGTCAGTTGATTTGAGTTAGGGGAGTAGATATTAGCAAAGGTGTATTTTGCACCAGCGATGGTTCCCTTCAGGAAGACATATCTCCCCAGGGGATCTACCAAGTCACCTGTGTGTTGGAAGGGGCAGTTTTTGTGGATGGCTATTGCAGTACCTCTGGACTTATTGACCGGGGAGGTGCTGACGTACCATTGACTATATATGTGGGTCAGTAACTTAGGTATGGATTGATGAGTAAAATGCGTCTCCTGCAGGAAGACTATCTGCTCTTTCAGTTTTTTCAGTTCCCACCATAATTTACTATGCTTGCAGGGGGAGCAGAGACCACTGACATTATATGAGAATACCTTGATAGCTGTCATTTAGGCATGGTGGTGTGGGCTGGCCTTGATCCTGGCGGTGAGGACCGAAGCAACGATAATCCAGGTGGATCCTGTCAAAAAAGTAAGGGGGGGGAGAAAGAGGGGAAAAGAGGATAGGGGAGAAAAAAGCAAAGACGAGAGAGAGACAATCGTTAACATCAATATAAGCATTTGCAATATAAACTTTCAAAAAGAACCTAACAGTGGTTTGAAATAACTGCGGGTTGGGCCTGAGGAGCCCCCCCACTTCAGGGGGCTCGTCTTGTCCAGACCTGGTGTCCCAAATGGGATTAATACCCATATGTGGGCGGCCTATTGGGGGGTCATGGGCCAACATGAAGGAAGGTAGGAGGGGAGGGTCCGTCCCGCCTCCACTTCATAGAAGCCTCTCTGGGACTCTGGAAGTCAGGGGGGAGGGGATGACCGGACCCGGGGGAGTTGCATGAACGTGGATGAGTCCTAGAGAGATAGATCTATATGGGGGGGGATCTGGGAGTGCAAAGTCTCGTCCATCTCTTAGGCTATCAAAATTCCCCATCAAAGCTGAATCAGATCAAATTCATATAAGTCCAGGATAGGTGTTATGCCTCCAGTCTTCGTGTGGTCTAGTAGTAAAGGCTGCTCCTGTATTGAGGGATAGGGGCAAAGTTTGGGATCCAGGCATGGCCATCAGTCCCTCGGCAAAGAGGGGCCAGGAGAGGCATTTGCATCCTGATGGTGGCAGCTGCGTCTACGGCTGAGGCGTTGAGGCATCTGTGTCCAGGGTTGGGGGAGTCTGATGGCAGGGAAGTTTGCCACCTCTGGGAACCCACGCCAGTCTGCCCCAGGGCTGAGAGGAAGTGAGGGAGGTGCGCAGAGTGACTGAACGGTCATCTTTAGTAGCCTGCAAGTAAAGGGGAAGCCTCAGCGATATTTGAGGCCCGCTTCTTGGAGGGCTACTAATACAGGTTTCAGGGCCCGACGCTGCATAAGTGTGCCTCTGAAGATGTCCTGAAAAAGCAGAGGTGAGCGCCATCAAAATCAAAGAAGGGTCTATTGCGCATCTTTTGCAATATCCATTCTTTAATGGTATATTTATGCAGCTTGCATATTATATCCCTGGGGTTGTCGACATGCTGGGATGGTCTCAGGGCCCGGTGGGCTCGTTCAATCTCGATGGGTGCTGTGTCTGGAAGTTCCAAGATTTCCCTGAATATCCCTTGTAGTGAGGGGATGATATCCTTGGGGGCTGTAGCTTCTGGTATGCCTCGGATACGGATATTTGCCCACCTGCTACGGTTCTCAAAATCGTCAAGCTGTGATAGCAGTGAGTCCAGCTTTTGATCTTGGGCTGCACATCTCATCTGCAGGGCTGACATAGAAGGGAGGGCCTCATTTAGCCTTTGTTCTAGCGTTTCCACCCTTGTGCCTAGGTGTGTAGTGTCCTCCTTAAGCTGTGCTATGTCTTCCTTGAATGCGTTTTCCACCCTTGCTGTAAATCTCTCTAGGTCCTCTCTAGTGGGGAGGGACCATATATGCCTCTTAATGTCTCCGTCCTCCATGAGGTCCGCAACGTCGGATCCCTCTGCTCGGGAAACAGTGGACCCAGGGGAGGCCGGGGGTGCAGAGTCACTCACCGTTCCGGGTGATGGCTGCGGGACATGTCAGGCTGTGTGAGCTGCTTCTGTGATGGCGCGTGCTGCTTCGTAGTTTTGCCGACTGGCGCCATCTTGGATTTTTCCTGGGCCTTGCCGCGTGTCCCGGGAAAGTAAGAATCCAGCTGCCCCTGCCTCGATTTGTCTGTCCCCGAGTCGTGGTTAGCGTTCCGCCTCCTTTGTGACATGTCCTGAGCCGTATCAGGGCTCAGGATCGCGGGTATGCTGCTGGTGAAGTAGCGGTGGGAGCGGAGCGCGGACCAAGCACGTCCTCACTGCTCCATGTTCAGGACACGCCCCCGTTAGTCTAACTTTTAGTATTTGTTTTTTTCTATTATTATTATTTATTATTGTTGTCGTTTTCTTATTATGTCCACTAGTCCTCCCTTTTTTTTTTTTGTTGCACAATTGTATTTACTTATAAAGAGCAAGCAGGGGACTTTAAGAGTGCTAATGAATACACAGAAAATAATATATTATATTAAAATTGAACACATTTTTATTTCATAACAATTAAAATACAGTATATTGTTAAAAAACATAGTTTTCGTTGATATCAGCAGACGTAATTCACATACATTCAGTCTATAATAGATGCCTCAACCCTGACATGTTTCGCCAAGTGATTCTAGCTTCTTCAGGAGTTTTAAGTATACTCCATGTGGATAAACTACCAGTCTAATAGAACTGGGAGTTGCCCAGAACTAATATAAAATGAATTAATGGTCCCTCTCCAGGACTCTTTATCTTTCCTGTGACTATCCAGTCGGCTTTCCCGATCTCCAATATTTGGGCTCCAGTTGATACTGATTTTAATAAGGACTAACTAGATTTCTGATTGAACAGACAATATCGTACACAACTTTAATGGATGCTTGAAGCTCCTGAAGAAGCTAGAATCACTTGGCGAAACATGTCGAGGTTGATGCATCTATTATAGACTGAATATATGTGAATTATGTCTGTTGAAATCAACAAAAACTATGTTTTTTAACAATATATTTTAGTTGTTAAATTTTAATATAATATATTATTTTCTGTGTATTCATTAGCACCCTTAAAGTCCCCCTGCTTGCTCTATATATGTTTATCAAATTTTGGGATGAGGTGCCAAAAGTGAATGTTCCTTCCACACAGAACACTATATACAAAAATTGTATTTACTTGTTATTATTATTTATTTTAATATTATCATTATTATTTATTATCCATTTTTTATTTTTTCATTTTTTAAAAATTTTTATTATTTATCAAAAATATATAAGAACCTGCGCTGGAACATATATACTTAATAAATAATAAAGCAGCTACTTAGGCAATTGTGACACCAACAGCAAAAAATAAAAATACTTGCGTTTGATGCACATCTTTTACACGCATTTGCGGTGCATTTTTCCTAAGCTTGCATTTCCTTTGAGGTCACTTCCATCTCCTTTCTTCTTTGGGCTTTTATTTGCCCTGCACTGCGTTGCGTTCGCGTGCGTTTTTGTTTATTGGTTTTGGCCATAGGGTCCATTCACACCAGATGCAGTGGGGTGCATTTTTGACAGCACTCCATCTGCATAGACAATCCCAAATGCAGTTTATTCTATGGGCATAGTTCACACTATTGCAGTGCAATGAAAAAAAAAAAAAAAAAAGTACAGCAAGCTGCATTTTTCTGCACTGCACATGCACAAAAATGCACACAACTGCAGGAGCGCATTCACACCAGATGCAGTGGGATGCATTTTTGACTGTACTTCAACTGCATAGACAGTCCAAAATCCAAGTTATCCTATGTGCATAGTTCATAGTATGGCAGTGCAGAGCAGTAAAATACGCATTTTTCTAAACTGCAAATGCACAGAAACGCACGGAAATGCATCGCAACGCGCACATAAAAGCCCAAAGAAGAAAGGAGATGGAAATGATCTGAAAGGAAATGACAGCGTAGGAAAAAATGCACTGCAAATGCAGGTAAAAGCACGCGCCAAATTCACAGCACTGCATATGCAAACATGCACAGTAAACGCTCAGTTTCCGGTGTGAATGGGTCCTAAGGGCTTGTGTGTACTGGTGTTCATGTCAAGCCCAGCCTTTTGCATTAGAACGGTGGTCTCCAAACTGTGGCCCAGGGGCCAGGTGTGGCCCTTTGCTTGCTTTTATCCATCCCTTGGGGCACGATTTCATCCACTGTTTCCAACAATGGGGCACAGTTCCTCTCACTGACACCAAAGATGGAGCATTGTTTTTTCCCACTGAGGTTGGGACCTTTTCCAGTTCCAATGGCCACAGACTGGCCCACTAAAAGACCCACTTTTTATGTGAAAGGGTAGGGTTACTATGTACCCCATACTCATTCACAAAGGGGGCAGCCAGAATCTGAGGGCCACCTTGTTAAAGGGGGCTTCCAGATTCCGAATAAGCCCCCCCACCCGCAGACCCCCACAGCCACTGGCCAGGGATATGGGGAGGAGGCCCTTGTCCCCATCACCATGGGGACAAAGTGCTTCTGGGGGGATAGAGAGCTCCCCTGCCCCAAAGCACCCCCCCCATGTTGAGCATGTGGCCGGGTATGGTTCAGGAGGGGGGGAGGGGCGCTGTCTTGTCCCCTCCCTTTCCTGACCTACCAGGCTGCATGCTCAGATAAGGGTCTGGTATAGATTTTTTTTTTATTCTGGCATGGGGTTCCCCTCAAAATCCATACAATTTGGCAGAGCTCCCCTACCCCAAAGCACCCCCAATGTTGAGGGCATGTGGCCAGGTATGGTTCAGGAGGGGGGGGGGTGGCGCTGGCTTGTCCCCTTCCTTTCCTGACCTGCCAGGCTGCATGCTCGGATAAGGGTCTGGTATAGATTTTTTTTTTATTTTGGCATGGGGTTCCCGGCCTGGTATTGATTGGGGAGGGGACCCCACAATGTTTTTTTGCTGATTTTTTTTTTATTGCCGGCAATTCTTGTTTTTACATTCAGGGGAAGCCCGCCGACAGCTGATGACTCATTGGTTGTTAAGGACGTGGTGGCCCGCTTCCCAGCCCACTTCCCAGCCTGCTCCTTAACAACCAGCTATACACATTTTTCTCAAGCGGAGTTTCACCCTCAAAAAAGTTTTGTTTAAAAATCAGCAGCTACAGATACTGCAGCTGCTGACTTTTAATATTAGGACACTTACCTGTCCAGGGAGCCCGTGATGTCGCCCCCTCCCGAGGCCATTCCGTTCATTGGATCTGGTGCAGGCACCACCATTGTAACTAAGGGAAACCGGCAGTGGAGCCTTCAGGCTTCACAGCCGGGTTCCTACTGCACATGCGCGAGTTGCGTGGCGCTTTCTGAATGGCCCCCGTTGTCTTCTGGGACACACAAAGATCCCAGAAGACAGCGGGTGAGGGGGGGAGGAGGAGGGGCCGAGCAAGAAGAGAGAACGACGTACCTGGGACAGAAGGTCACCTTTTTACTACTAAGCAGGAAAGTGCCTCAATTAGATAGGTAAATAGAAATAGGGGCGGGTACCATCATCCTTGTATTTGCAATGATAAAGGTATGGGGGATGTCAGGAGCTACTCCAAAAAATGCCCCATGACAAAAGAAAAATAGACTATCTCGGTACCCAGGGAATGGACAATTGAATATAAAAAATATATTTTATTGTAGAAAAACAACTTGATACACATTATATTGTAGGCAATATATAAAATAGTGATTGTCTACAATCGCAGAGTAATACAAACTTAAACAGTGGGGACCCCACAAGATAGTGGAGCCTCCGGAGATGTAGGTCCAAATTGTGATCCTCTACATGTTTCGCGAATTAATTCGCTTCTTCGGGAGGAATTGACTTTAAACATCTATGGAGAAATACAGTCTTCTAATTAAATCGATCACAAAATGATAGAGGAAGGGGGAAGAGAGAGGAGAGAAATATACTATTACAAATTAAGTACAGCAATACTTGGAGTCAAGTATTAAGGTAAATTCCTCCTCAAGAGGCAAATTAATCCGCAAAACATGTAGAGGATCACAATTTGGACCTACATCTCCGGGGCTCCTCTTGTGGGGTCCCCACTGTTTAAGTTTGTATTACTCTGCGATTGTATATCCAAAAATTGTATATCCAAAAAACAAGGGGGCTTTTGTTTAAGACCAAGTACTAAAGTTAGGTGGAACTCCGTTTTAAAGAGAAGAAAAAAAAAAAAACGCAAAAAGCATGAATAACGCATTAAAAAAATAAAAATGCATGTTCAAAACCGCAAAACGCGCCTGAAACCCACATCAACCACAACCACATAGATGTGAACTGGCCCTTTGTTTGGAAAGCCTGGAGACCCCTGCATTAGAACCATAGCACTAGTCAGAAGCCTTCACAGAGCTTGAGGGCAAATCACAGGCATCTTCCCACTAGGAGTTGCACATTAGATGAGACGCTTACAAAGTGCTACACGTCTAAACAAATGCTGGAGGTTTGGGGGGGGGGGATTTTTATGCAAGCTCTAGGACAGATCAATGCAATGAGCTATAGGCTGACCTTCCCACTTAGTATTTGCTTTCAGAAAGTGAAGTGGTATAGTCTAACTCGGTATTTACAGGACAGAAGCTGGTAATGATATGCGAGAGCCCTAGATGTTATTACATGTAGATAGATCAACGGGTGAAAGTCTAGTAGTGGGTGCCCGTAGTGATAGAACAGCGGGTGAAAGTCTAGTAGTGGGTGCTCGTAGCTACTATGACATCACCTGAAAGCAAATTAAATAAAAGTTCCACTGATGAGCAGGGAAGCGCCGATACAAGACTTGTGCAAACATCTGACATGAAACTGAAACGAACGAACGTCCCCTCCACCAACACTGCTGTTCCCATGAATTATACATGAGAGGAGGAAAGATGATCGCAGGCGTACCGGCTATAAGAACCTTCCAGGAACATGGTGGCTCTATAGACCTTCCATCACGAGGCGTAGACGCCGTCCCTCGCTGGTGGTCAGCGGCAGGTGTTACCTGCCCAGGTGTAACCCAGACCTCCTATCTGATCATGGGCAGACTCCTATTCATACATAAGACATGACAGGTAATGAGAAGAGGAACTGGGTGACTTTATCACAGAACCGCGGCTTTCACGGGTAATTTATAAACTCTATACAATTATAGACACCACCATGTTGTACTTAATTAAATTAACTAACTTATTTTTATTTTGCTAGATTTTCTGTAATAATTTTTTTTTTTCATCAGTTTTATACATTTTTATTGATCTTTAAAAAAAAAAAAATCTATCCACTGCAATTGTTCATATACTGTAGCTACTCTATACTACACTGTAGTACAAGGTAGATATGACAAAGTGTTTAGTTAATATCACAATCCCTGCCAAAAATAGGTAAGAATGATGAAAAAGATACAGTAATCAAAAGATCAATTTATTAAAGATAAGACATTTAAATATAAAATAAAAACTACTTTTACTGCAATATTCAGTCTAAATACAGAGATTTTCCCAGCAAAACTTTGTTTTCCCCACTAGATGCTCCCGGTCTGGTGGCCAGCATCATTCAGCCCACTTTCTCTGAGCCAACCTGTGACTGGACAGTGAAAGGAGAAGCTCATCTCCATATTTCCCAACATGAGAAGCTGATGTGGATGAAATGCACTGGATATTAGGGGTGGCCTAAGGGAAAATTAAGGGAAAATTATTAAATATAGTCCAGACATGTGCACTGCCGTTAAATTTGTTTGTTTTCGTTTAATTCGTTTTTTTTTTTTTTCGTTTTTTGGGTCATTCATTATGATCGAAATTCGAAAATCCAGAAATTTGAAAAATCGAAAATCTGAAAAATCAAAAATTCGAAAAACCGAAATTGGAAAATACGAATTTTGAAAATACGAAATTTGAAAATCCGAAGATCCAGAAATTAAAAAAAAACCGAAGTGATAAAATCCAAAAATTTGAAAATCTGAAATTTCAAAAATTCGAAAACAAGAAAGAAAATCCGAAAATTCGAAAATCCGAAATAATAACTAATAAAAACTGACTATTAAAATATAGGTATTGAAATTTCCTTTCAAATTTGGCTGTTAGTGAACGTAACAAATACGAATTTATCCGAAGTTACAAATTATCCAAAATAAAAAATGCTGCATCTAAACAAATGGAACGTAACTAATTGATAATAATAAATAATAATATTGATAACAAAACTTTTTATTATTAGTAATTATTATTATTAATAATTTGTTATGTTCCATTCGTTTAGATGCGGCATTTATTATTTCGGATATTTTGTGACTTCAAATAAATTCGTATTCATTACATTACAAAGCCAAATTTGAAAGGAAATTCCAATACCTATAATTTAATAGTTAGTTATAGTTAAAGAGGGAAAGCGATACTAGTAGTGAGATAAGGGTTGCTGCACGCCCCAATAGAATATAAATTGGAAAAGTTTCCCCGTGGGATTTTGTGCTGCAACCAAAAATTCAAAATTGAATAGAAAAAATATAATTTTATTAACACACAATTGCATAAATTATGTTAAAACATGAGCTCTGTAAGTGAGGCTATTGCACATACATCATGATGATACAGCCGTAAGTGTATATAAAAAAACATAGCATAATATAGGTATATATAATCATACTGAAAAACTCCAACGCGTTTCGACCTTTAGCAGTAGAGGTCTTCTTCTAGGGTAAAAGGAGCACAAGAACTCTAAAAGAAAATATATTGTGAAATACATACATCTCTGTTTGTTTTTGTTTCACTTTTTCACTCCATTCACATCTTGTCCACGCACATATATTTTCTATTATATTTTTTTCTGTCTCTTCACAGTCTTTGCATTTTCTGACTTGTGTATTTTTGCTTTTGTTTTGGTCACCCATCACCTCCACTCCCACTTGCTTTTTTCCTCAATATATTTTTTTCTCTTTCAGAACTGACAGGTTCCAGTTCTCCCCTACAATGTTTCTTTGTTTTTTCACCCACATTTTCCTTCACACTTTCTTTTTTTTTTTTTTTTTTTTTTTTTAATTTATCACCGGAAACAGGTCCACAGGAACCAATACAGCATCAATTAACATCATAACAGTTAACAGTGCAACATATACATTTACACAGATAGCATAGAGAAACCTTGCTTTGTATACACTGAGGACTTTTTGTGCTGAAACGTTACTCGAGGTTGGTGTATTTCAGAGGTGTAGAGTATGTAATGTTTCCTAAAGTAAGGTGTAGCACAAGTGATGTCTATGCTTCTCAATCTGTATCTTTATTGCAATGTAGTTATCTAGTGAGGATAGGTATGTAAGGTCTGTAAGAAGTCCCTATGTGCATCCTGCCTCCTTCCACTTTCTCATTTTCTTGTGGAACAGAAAATAAATAATAGCCCGTTTTTTAAATTACGGACTAGAAATCAAGAGGGGAAGAGTAGAAGTGGGAATAAGGGGGGGGGGGGGGTATTCGCGAGCATAGACTCCTCAATGTGGTCAACTGAGGACATTCACCAGGCAGTTAGTGGATAGTTTAATATAATAGATTCCTATAATTAATTTCAGCCCTGTTCAAGTATTCGGGTCTCCTCTTCTGAGGGCTTGTCCCTCCTCTGAGTATTGAAACATGTTCCATAACTGCCATGTCCTGGAGTATGTTTCGTTTCTGTTTTGGTTCGTAAGGATTAGATCTTCCAGTTTGTTAACTTCGTCTATTTTCCTAAGCCAGCCGGCAATGAAAGGTGGATGAGGAGATTTCCAGTTAAGGGGAATACAGACTTTGGCTGCGTCAAGTAGATGTCGTACAATTGACTTTTTGTATATACGAGAGAGGGTGTCTGTAGCGTGTAGAAGGAAATACGCTGGGTCGTCAGGGACAGTGCGGTCAGTGAATTTTTGTACTATCTTGCGAACCTCCTCCCAAAAGCTTCTTATCTGGGGGCAGGACCAGAAAATATGTATTAACGTGCCTGTGTCTTGTTGGCATCTCCAACATATCTCCGATGTCCCAGGATAGAATTTGTGTAGCACTGCTGGTGTTCTGTACCACCGTGAGAAGATCTTGTAGTTAGTTTCCTGGAACTTGGTACATATGGATGATTTGTGTATAAATTGGAGGATGTGTGATAGTTTTTGTGTGGTAAAGTGGCAATTTAGGTCTTGTTCCCATTTGACAAAGCTAGGGTGTTGGTAGTCCTCCAATGGTGTTATGAGCATGTTGTAAGTCAGGGATAAGGTATGTGATAGTACCCCGCTCTCCGTACATATTTCTTCGAAGGTAGTGAGGGATGGGTTATTTACTGTTGGAGGGGCCATACTGTTGAGAAAGTGTGATAGTTGACGGGCTCTTAGAAAGTCCTGGCGGTATAGGCCATTCGGGTCCGAGAGCTCGACAAGTGTCGCCCATCTACCAGTACTGAAGTCGGAAGCCTGATATTTCCCTGCGTCTTTCAGCGTGTGGAATATAGGGTCTTTTATTCCTGGTTCGAATTGGGGATTACCTATTATGGGCCTCAGTGGTGAGTTCCTAGTGGAGAGATATGGTTGTGTTAGTAGGCGTGCACACACTTTTATAGTGTTGCCAATCAGGGGTTGGCATCGTATTTGTGAGGGGAGTGTTGAACTGCACCATGGGGCTCTTTGGAGGGGTATCTCAGTTTGTGCTTGTTCTAATTGTGGCCATATTTTGGTCTCTTTATGTCGGCACCAATCGATAAGTCTGCTTAAGTGTACTACATGGGAGTATGTCTTGATCCCCTCAGCGCTTTCTATTCACTTTTCTATTTTTCCAATCTTCACATTCACTTACCACCACCCTCACTCACATACCTCCGCACCATGTTTTCCAGCTTGGGATTAAGTGATACCCCTTTTAATACATTATCATCATTATATAATCCAATAGTGGCCTTGGTGAATCTTCTCGGTTCTGTTCTTGCTTCCTGGCCCCTCCGGGCGTGAGCTGAAGCGCGGCCTCTTGTGTGCCTTTTCCATTGGCTTTATGGATAGTTCGTCCCTTCCTATGTGCGGTGGGCCGAGAGTCCTTGCCATGTCACCTGGATCTTTGAGCAATCTCTAGGCACAGTACTTTGGAGGCTACTTCTACAGCCGTTAGTGGTAAATATGATCGTAGAATTGCAATTTTTGTGTTAATATTCAACTTATATTGTTGATTAAATGTATGTATTTTCACAATATATTTTCTTGTAGAGTTCTTGTACTCCAGGGATATGCAATTAGCGGTCCTCCAGCTGTTGCAAAACTACAAGTCCCATCATGCCTCTGCCTCTGGATGTCATGCTTGTGGCTGTCAGAGTCTTGCTATGCCTCATGGGACTTGTAGTTCTGCAACAGCTGGAGGTCCGCTAATTGCATATCCCTGTTGTACTCCTTTCCCCCAGAAGAAGACCTTACTGCTAATGGTTGAAACGCGTTGGAATTTTTTGGTATGATTATATATACCTATATTATGCTATGTTTTTTATGTACACTTACAGCTGTATCATCATGATGTATGTGGAATAGCCTCACTTACAGAGCTCATGTTTTAACATAATTTATGCAATTGTTAATGTTAATATTTTTTTTCAATAAAATTATATTTTTTTCTATTCAATTTTGAATTTTTGGCGGCAACACAAAACCCCACGGGGAAACTTTTACAATTTATAGTTAGTTATAGTTATTATTAGTTAGTTATTCATTCTTATTTTCTGATTTTTCGAATTTCCAAATTTTCGCTTACAGTAAAATTTGTTAAAGGGGTTTTCGTTAATTCGAATATTTCCGAATTAACAAATTTGTTGAATTTCTTATAAAAACGAATTCAGAACGAAACGAATTGCACAAGTCTAATATATTTTAAACCTATTTTCAGTACAGATTGCATACACATGCCATAGTCTTTATACTCACAAAATACTCCTTAAAAGGTTAGGTCACCTTTTCAGAAAAAATTAAAGGGTGAAATAATAATACTCTACACCCCCCCCCCCCCTCCCCTCTGTACTTACCTCCTGGAATTTCAGCTCTCGAGAGCCACCCTTTGGGCACCTTCTGCTAATGTCGTGTTTGTTGCGCATTAATTCCGAGCATGCTTGTTTGTACTTTCAACTTTTGTGTGACAGACTTGTGTACAGACGATAGGAAAAATCTGACAACAGACCGTTGTCCGCCAAAAATGCACTAGCCTCTCATCCAACATTTGTTGGTGGAAAGTTGGACAATTGTGTGATGGAGCGTACAAACGGTCGGATTTTAGGCAGTCTGTCATCACACAATTCCCTGCCAAAAATCCAATCGTGTGTATGAGGCTTTAAGCCCCATACACACTATCAGATTTTCTGCTGAGTTTTTCCTTCAGATTTACTAAAACCATATAATATGAGGTCAAACGTTAGGCGTTTCAATTTGTATGCAATCATGCAGGCCCTTGCACTACATGGTTTTGGTAAACCTGAAGGAAAAACTTCTAGTGTCATTTCTGTCTGCTGCTTTGTTCCTTGCTATCAAAATGAGTCGTTTCTAACAAGTTTTCCTGACACCAAAAGAAAAAATGGTGACAGGGGAGGGACCTCCAGCAAAATGACAGCCTCAGCTCTATTCCTGTGTGAAGGGGGGGTGGGGGTGTCCCTTCTCTCCAATCAGCTCTCAGAACTCCCCTCACTCAACTCTGCAGATTGTAATTTCATATCTCCACCTTTTTTTTCTGAACTCTCAGACAAGCTTTATAAATTCTGGACTTTGGACATCTGTAGAGAAGAGAAGACTTAGATAAACTGGTACAACTTATGTAGGAGGCTTTGTTTCATCTCTGTGTAACACCTGAGGCCAGTCACTAGGCTGGGTACTGTACATGTAGGAGTTAACAACCACTTTAAAATACAAGACATACACTGGGGATGTTATATATTGAAAAGAGTGTTCTTAGCAGTTAAGATTACACCCTAAACTATATTGGACATAACAAGAACTTTATATGCAACTAATTTATATATTTGACTATCATGGGTCCTACAGTTTTGGAAACTGGCAGCAGTAGTCTTTGTACCTGAGGACTCATTTCCTGGAAGGAATATCGTATTTGCCCCTAAGGGGCACATCCACACCTGTTCCTGCTTAAAGCTTCTATTGTCTCCAACCAGGACATTTTCCCAGGCTCACATTAAACAGATGCTCTAACTAAAAGCGGAACAAAACCCATCGATTTTAGTTTCCCAAAACTGAAACAAATTATCATTCATGGCATGCCTTGAATGTAACAGCTGCTTCCACTTTCAACCGAACTGTCAAGCCACCTTGACTGGTGCCAAGGCTGGTGTCATAACCGATCACACGTGCAACACTATGATAACTGCCGATCAAACAGGGGCTAAGATGGCAGCTTCCTTGGCTGTAAAGGAAAGGAGGGTTTAGTTCCACTTTATAGCAGTGAGCATCCCATAACCAGCACTGACCAGAACAGCTGTACTCCTCTAAGACAGTACTGTGTGTAGGTTGTTTTGCCTCTTTTGGTGGCCCATTAAAAACAAAACCTTCGGCATGCAGCTCCCCCCCCCCCCCTTTTCCCTTATATGCACCCGATCTTGATCCAGCGATGTGCACACTGCTGTCAATCACAGCCAGTGTGGAGGGAACAGGGGCCAGGCTGAGCCATACTCTGTGGGCCTATGGAGCCAGGAGCACCAGCAGGGGACCAGAGAAGAGGAGGATCAGGGCTGCTCTGTACAAAACCACTGCACAGAGCAGGTAAGCAGAACATGTTTTTTTTTTTTTTTTTTTTTTTTAAATAATAAAACCAATAATAACCTGAATTCCCAGTATGATGATCGCTTGCAATTTTTTACCATTGCCTGCAGGTGGCACAGGTATAAAATAATAATTTGTTCCTCTGCCTCCTAACATGTTTCACCTATTGCCCACAGCTTCCCTTCTCCAGGTCGGCACCGATCATGAGCCCTCAATTCACATTGGCAATGACATAATTGCATTTACAGTAAAACCTTGGTTTGAGAGCGTTTTGCAAGACAAGCAAAATGTTTTAATAAATTTTGCCTTGATATACAAGCGATGTCTTGATATAAGAGTAGCGTCATGTCACAACTGAGTATAAAAAAGAAGAGAGGAGCCTCTAAGTGTAGCAATATGGTTACATTTAATGAAGGTACAATATTTAGTAACTTATTGCTACACTTAGAGGTGCCTCTTTTCTCTTTTATACCCTGTACAAAAAATGATTTGATATTCAAGTGCTTTGGATTACAAGCATGTTTCTGGAATGAATTATGCTCGCAAACCAAGGTTTTACTGTATAGGCCTTTTCTAAATGCATGTAATTATTTTGAATGGTATAATTCACACTTTTAGGAATTTAGATGCATTCGGTTTATAGCTGCTTTGAAAGAAAATACAGTACCCTGAAGGCATGTCCTCACTAGAAGATGTAGTCTATACAAACTGTTTTGTATCTTATGGACCCCTTCAGGGGCTTGATGTTCAGAAAAGGAAAACTTTCGGGGACGTTCTGATTTAACAGATTAAAAATGGCAGTAGAACCCCCAAGCTTGCTCTACCCTTGGAACCATTAACATAACCCACTGGGCTGCAAAATCTCCTAGAAGTAGAAGAAGAGCTCTGAATTTGTCCGGCTCCCTCAGAAAGGCTGAGTACCAAGAAACTTGGAGGAGGAGGGCTATCAAACTCCAGCTTGTACCCCTCATCCACTCGCCCCGGGATGAAACAACTGGAGGTGACTTTCTTCCACTGAGAGGAAACACTCACAATCTTCCTTCCACTGGGGTCAGCATGTCATTGGGACTTGAGGGCTAGTCAGGAGGGTAAAAAGGGGACACCTCCTTTCCCTTCTGGTCTAATGAGTGGGTTTGACGCTTTAGAGCCTTCCTAAGACTGCACCCTGGGGCCTCAAAAAAACAAATTAAAAGGCTTTTTTTTTTAAAAAAATTAATAGTCATTTTCTTATCAGTCGTTCACTCCAGGGTGGCTGACAATGCAGACTGAACAGATCACCTGAAAAAGACATACTGGAAAGCCATAGCTTAGGCCAGAGTTTTCAAACCAGGGTTCCTCAAACAATGAGCAATTTCTTCCTCTCAGAGAAGTTCCCACTGATACCATTGATCTTTTTAGCTATCTGTAAGGGGGTCATTCTTCCCACTGATCATCACACCAACATATCATGCGTTGTAGATATAGTAATCTTTAGCAGGAGCTCTCTTGAGACCAGAAGGTTATTTCAAGGGTTCCTGTGTGTTGAAAAGGTTGAGGAAGACTGGCTTAGTAGCTGAATCACCCAAAATTGTCTTAGTCCAGTGGTCTCCAAAGTGCAGCCCCGGGGGGCCAGATACAGCCCTTTGCTTGCCTCTATCTGACCCTTGGGCCACTATACCTGCTACTGCCACTAACAATGGGGGCACAATTCTTGCCATGACGGCAACAATGGAGCACTATTTCTATTTCCCACTGATATCAATTATGGGCACCCTTCCACCCACTGACACCAAGAGGGGCACTATTTCTCCCACTACTTTTGTGGCATTTTTTTACTCCCACTGAAACGAGGATATTTTCTACTCCCACTAGCCAGAGTCAGTCCCCCCCTAAAGTCTTAAGGACAGCAAACTGGCCCCATGATTGAAACTATCGATGCTCCCCGCTGAGACTACCGCCTGTGGAAGGGAATTCCACATCCTTGCTGCTCCTACAGTAAAGAATCCTCTACGTAGTTTAAGGATCTGGGCCAGATCATTAGAAATAGACAACGTTATGTACTGAGAAAACCCTTTCCTATTTTTTTTCTGGAGACCTTGATAAATCTGGTCATGTGGGGAAAGCTGAACTTTGTCCTCCCGAATGTCCAGGGTAGTGTAGCCTAGAGATGGTCATACAAATCCTCTAGAGATCACTTAAATTTGGTGGCCCTAAGGGTACTCTTCCTGCAGGAGAGACTGGCTATGGGAATAGCTGCACAACCAAGAGCAGGGGAGTGAGGCAATGGCAGAGGTTGGTTGGGTGTGGTTTAAAGTCACCCAGGAGGAACCTGAATGATTGGAGTTTGCTACTTTAAGCATCTTTCTGATGCTTAATTTGACAGAACCTAGGTGCAGACAGCACATTTCCCTTCATGGGTGATCCATCTTCCTTTTTCTGGGGAAAGAAGAAAGAGGAAAGAAGAAAGAAGGGTCAGACTTGACCTGAGGAGCCCAATCACCACATGTCATGTGAAGGACAACTAAAGTCCCAGCATTAAGGGTTCTCAAGTTTCTGAAGACAGGCCCTAAACACTACAGAGGAAGTGCCAAAAAAAAAAAAAGAAGCACAAAACACAATAAGCAACAAAAGAACTGACATTTCAGGCTCATCGGTGAAACACCAGTGGCAATTTCTGCCCCGCAAGATTCACACAGCACTTCTCTAATCCTGTAAATTTAGAGTCCTAAATGCCAAGCATGCAAAAGAACTAGAAGATTATACCAGTAACCTCGTCCCTTCCTCCTGTAGCAAAGGGGCTCTGGTAGGGCTGGGGAAAAAAAATAGATTTAAATCTTGAAATCGAGTTGAGAGGTCAAATCCATTCAAAATTTAAGCAAAACTTTTTTATTTTAGATTTTTTTTTTCACTGCGCCGGTCCTGAGGAGCTGCTGGCAGGAGTTTTTAGGCGAGGCGGCTTCGGCCTAGTCCGCGAGGCCGGACGGCGCGGACTAGGCCGAAGCCGTGGCCTCGCCTAAAAACTCCTGCCCGCAGCTCCTCAGGACCGGCGCGGTGTCCAAAAATCGCATTTTTTTTGGGGGGAGAAAATCAGCCAGCCCTAGGCTCTGGAACAACAAACCCTGCTGCCCGGAAAAAATAATGCCAGCCCACCCAAATGTGATATCTGGTGTCACCAGTCAGATAAATATGGTCGAAAGGCTTCTGACACCAGCAGTCAGAGGGTGGCGTGGATGCTTAGAACAAGGTCTGCAGCCATCCACCATTGCCACCCAGGGAGGGCACCATCAAGAGGGTGTGACAGAGACCAGTTAAGACCCTTGCCAGGCACAAACTGCAAAACTAAAACCAAGCATTGTCCTACCCATATAGAGAAGGAGCTTGGAGGGGAACAAGCAGGCAATGTACCCCTGCCAACAACAACATATTAAATGGGGGTAATAATGATCACCCAAGTATTGCACCTAATCACCTGTTAGGTGTTGCCCTTTACCAAATACAGCATATACTACCAGAAAAAAAACTTCACCTCCTCCTGAGGATAAAGCCCCCAGGTAGATGACAAAGCAGTTATAATAGGGCAAATAAGGCTCATCTTAAGGGGTAGAAAAATACAGTAGTACATTTATTGAATATCAAAAAAAGAGTAAAAGCAATAATGTCAAAGTGACTCTGTATAGTAGTTGCACAGTGTTTCACACCAACACCCATCACCAATTAAAAACAATGTCACAATTGAAACGTCAGTAATTCTATGTGGCATTTACTCTAATATGGAACATGCCGCCTCTAAACCATAATTTATGGAAGCTGGAATACATGGGACATAAGCCCCAGGGCTCACACACAATGATAACTATACTCTGATTGAGCCGCAACCCTGTCACAGATGTATGCGGCTGTACAGTCCTCAATTGCTCACATTGTCCATTGCATTGCCATGGTAATGCTATGTAGCCGTGATGCGAGGACACGGTTGGTTGCAGGTCTATGTGAATATAGAAGGGACTCTACATGGGTGTTTGAGTATTACATGATATAGGTACATAGGCAGTCCATGTCCCTCTGCTCACATCTCTCACCTGCTGCAACATGTATAATCAAAACGTATCAGATGAATAGTCACTGGTTGGACTTGTTAACTTCCGTAATAAGAGTCAGTAAAAGCAACACTATTTGCAGGTGTCACTGTAACCATGTGTAGATGGGGCGAGCGGATCTTACCGTATCAAACAGCTTCCAGAATGCCCTCATACCTTCAGCTGGGGGCCACCATAAAGTCTATGATCGGCTCCAGCCCCTCTCTTTACAATGTAAAGTAATGGGGCATGGGCGGTGGTTCATGCTAGCACCAGGGTTTTCTGCTCCACCAGTTATTACTGTGGTTGTAATGCAGTGCTGCTGTGACTCCCGCCTGGCAGTCAGTAACGGCTCCAGGACCCCTGTCTCCTGAGGAAAGCTCAGGGTTGTTGGAGGTGGAAACCCAGGCCAGCTTAAGAAGCAGAGTCCTTACCTTAAGGCCCCTTTCACACTGAGGCGCTTGTAATCTGCCAGTAAAACACTGAGCGCTTTTGAAGAGCTTTTCAGGCGCTTTTGAGACGCTTTCCAATCATTTCAGTGCAGAGGGGCGTTTTTTTCACCACCCTGCCAACGTACTGCCCCAGTGTGAAAGCATTTATTGATTTTAATGAAAATAGGTTTTCGTGAGCTTTTCAGGCGCTTTTTTTTAGCGTGAAAGCGCCTCAGTGTGAAAGGGGTCTTAGAGTTTCAGGCAACACATCTATCCTGGATGGAAGAAACTCAAAAGATGAATAAGGACTTCCTTTTAAACTTTGACATGGCTTCGTGTTATTGGTCCTGATGGCAGGAGCCCAACACATACCATCCTGTGAGACGACTGGGGGAAAACTACCCATTGATTTTGTCAGAAATCCAGGGACCCTGATGTCGGATCAATGTCGGCATAAAAATACAGATAAACCTGTAGCCCCTCCCATAGTAATTTACCTTGGATTTTAACAGAAAGGATGCACTTCTCAGAGGGCTGGAAAGATTATTATGTATTATTAGCAGCTCACAGGGAATAGGATGAAGCTTAAAAAAAAAAAAAAAAAGGAAACCTCATTTAAATTGCAGCCACCATAACTAAAGTAAGCTTCAATAAATTCGATTTTTGTTCTTGGGTTGCGTTTCTGATCTAGGTTGACAACACTGCTTCTCCATTGTCAATGTAAAGTAACAACTTGGAAGCGTTCAATAACCAACAGCAATAAACTGAAGAAATAAGTAAAAAACTGGCACATCTTGAAAACCACAAACACTGAAATAATTGCATTTGCCTGCAAGAAGCCATGTGTTTTAATTATTTGAAAACATTGCTGTAAAACGAGTGCATTGTGTATTTGAACAGCTACGTACAGAAAATATAAAAAAAAAAAAAAAAAACTTTTTTTCTTTATTATATCCAAAATTCAGACACAGCTACAAGCTCTGGAAGAATTGTAGAGGGGAAAACAGGCAGTGTATGGTGCATGCTTTGGCCCATTTGTGCTGCAGCTAGAACTCCAGAAGGACTGGCTGGATTACGTGTTATTCTGTAAACATTATGAAAGAAGAGGATTCTCCACCATCCAGAGACCTGGACAGTATTTAAGCAACAAACTCTTGGTCAACAAGAACAATTTCTTACAGTTCGACCTCTGGTGAAATATCTCGCTAAGAGGAGATACCTGCGTCCTTTACACAGAAGAGCTGTAAGAACGGTAACAGGAATTGTCCATTTGTGAGGCTGTGACACCAATGGGTTAGGAATCATCATCATCTAAAAAGTCCAAGTGCGTTTGCTGTGTTTATTTGCGTGGTGCAGCTGTGTCTGGGATTCCTATGCCGATGGTCACTGAGGTGGGAGGGGTATTCCTCTGGGGTCGGTGACCTGCCCCTCCTGCAGGTTCTTAACAAGCTGAGCCAGCCAGCGTTTGGTTGTGGTGTCATCCTTCAGGACCTGGGCGAATGTGGTGTCTTTCAGCTGGTCAGGCAGACATTGTCGCAGTGCTTCTCGTGCTCTGGAACGCAACATGAAACAAAGCTTGCTCAATTCATCCATACAGTAATAAACATTTTTATAGTACACGTATGGCAAGCACTCTCAATACATAGCAAGTAGGGCCGGTGCTACCACTAGGCAAACTAGGCAGCCATCTAGGGTGCACTGTTGCCTAGGGCGCCCGGCCACTGGTGGTCCTACCCTCTTCTCATTGCAGCAAGCAACTAAGTCTCAGCATCAACAGCTAGCCGCCGCTCCATTTGCACATAGTGTCAGAGGCGCAGCGGCTGCCCAGGACTGTGTCTGTGTCCCGACTCCCTAATGAATGGAAGCAAGCAAACATTCATTGATGGGCACTGGTGAGACTGCATTTGAGGGGCGCTGGTGAGGCTGCATTTAGAAGGCGCTGGTGAGGCTGCATTTAAAGGGCGCTTCATTAAAAAGGTAGGGTATACATGGGCAGGGCAAAAGGGGTGGAGTCAGGGGGTGGCAAAATGAGGTTTCGCCTAGGGTGTCAAAAATCCTTGCACCAGCCCTGATAGCAAGCATGTACATTATATGGCCAAAGATTTGGGAACACCTGCCCATCACATCTATATGAGCTTATTGGAGATCACATTTATATTAGCTTATTGGAGATCACATTCATGTGGAGGACACCCCCCCATATGAGGCCAACAACCTGTACCTTTCTGAGTTTTTATTTTCACAAGATGTTGGCATGTGTCTGGAAATTTGTGCCTACTTGTGAGGTCAGGTACTGATGTTGGATGAGAACACCTGGCTCACTATCAGCAGTTTGTAGTAGGGTTGAAGTCAGACTACAGGCAACTGGAGTTCCTTCACATCAAACTCCTCCACCCATGTCTTTATGGAGCTGCATTTGTGCACAAGAGCCCAGTGTCATGCTGAAACAGAAAGGGGTCTTCCCCAAACTATGGCCAGAAGGTTAGAAGTGCACAATTGTCTAAAATGTCTCAACCAGGGTTTCTCCAGAGATTGCTAGGGGTTCCTTGAGTATTGAGCAATTTCTGCCTCTCACATAGGTTCCCACTGACACCATTTATCTTTTTAGCTATCTGTAAGGAGGATTTATTCCAATGACCACAAATATAAGGATAGTTCTTCCTGCTGACCCTCACACTAACATATCATGAGTTGTAGATATAGTAATTTTTAGTAGGGGTTCCCTGAGACTGGAAAGTAATCTCAAGAGTTCCTCTGTGTTGAATAGGTTGGGCTATACTGTAGTTTATTTTTAGTTATTATTGTAAAAGTTCTTACATCATTTTCAAGCCGCTTTTAAATTTTAAAATCGCTTACTGCATCAGATTTTCATCATTGCAGAGATTAACCACTTCCGGACCGCTGCACGCCGATATACGTCCTTACTTTGAAGAAGAATATCGTTATGGCAGCTAGTTTATCCTCCTTTTTGGCCGGCGGTCTGGTTTCCGATAGGAGTGGTCTCTGCTGTGTAAAAATAAAAGGTATGCACCCCATCCATTGTGTCTCTCTAAATGTCACACATCGCCTATGTTAGGATTTCATTGTTGCATTTGGCTCCATCGTGGTCAGCTAATGAAGTGATGTCCTAGACCAGTGATGGCGAACCTTGGCACCCCAGATGTTTTGGAACTACATTTCCCATGATGCTCTGGCACTCTGCAGTGTAGTGGAGCATCATGGGAAATGTAGTTCCAAAACATCTGGGGTGCCAAGGTTCGCCATCACTGTCCTAGACGATCCCTGATAGTGGTGTGTCTACTTATATTTTCTTTTTTTTTTTGTCCTTAATGACATTTCTGTGATACTTTACAAGGATTCTCAAATAAAAGAAAAAAAATAAAAATAAAATAAAAGGTGAAATAAATAAGAAAAAAAAAAACTTTCTAAAACGCGCCCCGTCCCGCCGAACTCACGTGCAGAAGCGAACGCATACGTGAGTAGCGCCCGCATATGCAAACGGTGTTCAAACCACACATGTGAGATATCGCTGCGATTGGTGGAGCGAGAGCAATAATTCTAGCCCTAGACCTCCTCTGTAACTCAAAACATGCAACCTGTAGAATTTTTTAAATGTCGCCTATGGAGATTTTAAGGGTAAAAGTTTGTCGCCATACCACGAGCGGGCGCAATTTTAAAGCGTGACATGTTGGGTATCAATTTACTCGGCCTAACATTATATTTCACAATGTAAAAAAAAATGGGCTAACTTTACTGTTGTCTTATTTTTTTAACTAAAAAAAAGTGTATTTTTTCTCCAAAAAGTGCGCTTGTAAGAGCGCTGCGCAAATACGGTGTGACAAAGTATTGCAACAACCGCCATTTTATTCACTAGGGTGTTAGAAAAAAAAAAAAGAGGCTCGGTCCTTAAGTGGTTAAACTCCCCCTTCCACCATTCTCAACCTCCATGACGAAAGTGTCTCTGAGCTAACAGAGTTGTAATGAAATAACCACTAAAGCACAACCACTGTAGTTGGTTGGCTTCCTACTACACAGGAAGCACAGCATACTTACGTAATGGAAAAATATCAGATTAGAAACCAACTACGCTCATTAATAAGTATACTGAGGAGTTCTCACTCCCTCATAGCACTCTGCACTAAGCTTAAAGTGATACTAAAGTCTTTTTTTTTTTGTTTAAAAATAAACATGTTATACTTACCCGCACTGTGTAATGGTTTTGCACAGAGTAGCCCGGATCCTCCTCTTCTCAGGTTCCTCGCCGGCGATTCTGGCCCCTCCCTGCTGCCCCCATAGCAAGCAGCTTGCTTTGGGGGCACCCGAGCCGAGCCACTGCTGTGTGTGTGTCCACTCAGACATGGAGCCGCGGCTCTCAGCCAATCAGGAGGGAGAGTCCCCAGACTTCTTGATTCTTGTGCAACATTGCTGGCTCGAGAGGGAACTCAGGTTATTATTAAGGGGGGTTGCTGCACACAGAAAGCTTTTTATCTTAATGCATAGAATGCATTAAAGATAAAACGTTCTGCCTTTAGAACCACTTTAAAGGATGAGTTTACCTTTTGAAAAAAATAAAAAAATAAAAAAATAAATAAATGCACAATTTTTGCGGGTTAAAAAAAAAAAAGTGCATTTATTGTTTTTTTTTTCCCGGGTTCAAGTCAGAGTATGGAGGCTTCCATCCAGCATTAAGGTCTCCTCATCACTGATAGCAAACCACTATGGTAAAGTATGTAGGATCTACATCAAGTGGTGGAGGAGAGAAGATTCCATTCTCTGAGGCACAACCAACCCACATATCTGCTGGACAGGAGACATCATCTTGATATACATAGGCATATTTATAATCTTCATCTGGTGAGTGGGGACCCAGGAGGGGAGCAAAGGAAGTCACCAAGATTACATCAACGTGTCACCAGCCCTATACCTCGCACTTGATGAACTTTTTTGATTGTACCTTATTTTGCACCTTTTTTTTTTTAACATTATTGAATGCATTTTTTTTGCACTTGATTGGCACTTTGCTATACATGTTGTCACGTGACACATATTTGATGCGAGTATATGTATATTCATGATTTAGAGGGGCAGTGCTGAGTATAAAATTTTCTGTTGTCACGTCTTTTGGGGTACTTACCTTGCACTATAGCGGCAGCCCTACTACATATGTACATGGGTGTGTGTGTGTAAACGCACCCATATATGTACATTTTGAATTTATTCAATATTTACTTACAATTTTATTTATTTTTCTCCACAGCGCGGGTTCTATCTTTATTAGGTTTTATCTGTTTTCAAATTGTGACAGCGGGTGCGGGGGAGAAGATCCCCCACTCACTGTCACAGGGAGGAAGGGAGAGGGGGTGCATGCTGAACATGTTACACCCTAAATATGGGTGGAGCACGTAACAGGTTCAGAAACCTTTACCTTTAAAGTATAACTAAAGGCAAAACATTTGTTATAGTTTTGGATAGAGTGAAGAGGGATTGGAACACCTATTTGTCCTGGTAACCTTTATAACTGAAAGTGAAGAAAATCCCCAAATTTGAGGCTGTCACCACAACAGGAAAAGAGGGTAAATCTTCCACTGGGGACATGGTGACACGGATAACAACCAGGGATTCCCTAATTTAGGGAGAGATTTCCTCTCACTTCTTTGGTTAATTCTAATGGATGAGAAGTGAAGGGAAATCTCCCAATGGGACACAGATTGCCTTACTCCAAAATCTAATCCAATATAAAAAAAAAAAAAAAAAAAAAAAAAAAAAAAAAAGGTATTTATAGTGATTTCTTCTTTACAGGGTTAGATCGGTTAGTGTTAGATCGTGGATGTAGCAATTTTAGTGTTAGGGTGGACTTCTCTTTAAGGTCAAAGGAACAGCCCATTTTTTGAAATATGTAATTACCATTGTCTGCTGAGATGGTGAATAGAGTTCTATGTGCCAGTGAACTATATATTTCTAATGAATCCTGGGAACAAAGCAGATTCTTAAAGTAGCTGTAATAAAGGTTTTGGTAATTAGAACTTTAATATCCAAAAAAAAAAAAATTTTTTTAGATAACGTACAGAACAGTTAGAAGCAGTCAGGTTTCATGCGACTGGTGCCACCTTGGAAATAATAGAAGAGAAATGTCAGAAAAGGACCAAGTGGTCCATCAAATCTGCCCCTAAAATTTCCATTTACTTCTTGCTCCAGTGACACCAGTAAACAGTGGGATTTCTCCTCGCTTTTTGCCCTGATGACGTAAAAGGAGGGACTTTTCTCAAGCAAGCTGGAGATAAAATCTTCCCCTTGGTCCTCAAAAAGAAAAAAAATATCTTCCATTCTAAGCAGAACCTTTACTAGTTCATTAAAAGGCATTACAGGCTTGCTTTTTTTTTTTTGCAAGAATCCCAAAACACAGAACATACCGTGGATTATCAGACAGGCGGAGATAACAGCGGACAACGTGCTTCAGTAGTCTGGCAGACGGCTCTTTTGAAAGCTGAAGAACCATTTTACCCTGGAAAATAAGTTAAAATACATTAAAATTCCACCATTTTCAAAGAACACTGCACATACTTTATTTTATCTTAGAATATAGAAGAACACACCATGCTGAAGTCTGAGGAACAAAGAAAAAAGGCAGAGCTGCCCTGGCAACCTCTGAGTTTTTCTCTCGGTGACAAAGAACAGCCAGTAGGTAGGCTCCGGTTGGCGCTACACATTTTAAAGTGATTTAATGGCTTTTTTTTTTTTGGAGGGCTATAATAAAAAAAAGACCTATCTACCTATCTCCTCTTCTGAAGTCCCCCACCAGTGCTGTCCGCACCTCTTATCCGAGTGCCCCTCTCAGCAAACGCAATGCTATGGGTCCACCAATGCCATTGCACTCCTGATCCAGGCTGTGTGCATCCATAGACACACATAGTTAGAGTAATCCCTGCCCCCTCGTATTCCTCACAGCCAATGGCTCCAGCTGCTGCTATCCAGGGTTAAAAGTTCCAGCATTCATGAAAACACTGACGCGTTTAAGCCCCTGGGGGGGGGGGCCTTAGACAAGTGTATAAGGAGGGAAAGGGAATAATGGGGAGTTTTTTTTAACCCGATTCAGAGAATGCATGAAGGTAAAAAAACACTTCGATTTTAGAACTACTTTAAAAGCAAAAGGAATACTTCCAGTCTCTACCTATCTGCTTACACTACAGCACTGTCCCTGACCACCTCTTGTTCCAGCGCCAGCTGCTCTCTTCAGGGCAGAATGACACGCCGTTCTTCTGTCAATATCCTATATACCCAGCCTGTTATTTGTTTGTCATCGCAGAGGCTGGATTTGCTGCTCTCCAGGACCAAGCGCCAGTAGGCAGGCAAATCGTGTTCGGATCGGATCGTACCTCGGATCATTTTCAGATCAGCAGAAAAAAAAAAAAACACACAAGACAAATAAACATAACCCCCACTGTAATATCCACAATCTCCCCCACTGTAATAGCTCACCGCCGCCCCCGGGTGTACCAAGATGGCCGCGGCAGCGAAGAGTTCCGCGGATCGCCGATCCAAACAGGGTGAACCACTCAGATCACGGATCGGTGAGCATCCGTTGCACCCCTAATAATTATATATATATAGATCTATAACTATATCTATCTATATCTATCTATATCTATCTATATCTATCTATATCTATAATATAGATATATATATATCTATATATAGATATATAGATATATATATGAGATATATATATCTCTACATCACATACATATCATACTTATCTCCGCTCTGCAGCTCGTTTTGCACAGAGTGGCCCTGATCCTGCTTTTCTGGGGTCCCTCGGTGGCTCTCGCGGCTCCTCCCCACATCAGGTAACCCCCTCGGAGAAGCGCTTCCCCGAGGGGGTTACCTTGCGGGCGCACTGAGTCCAGCGTTCGGCGTCCATAGAGGCCGAATGCAGGACTTGGCCCCGCCCCCCATGTCATTGGATTTGATTGACAGCAGCGGGAGCCAATGGCTGCGCTGCTATCAATCTATCCAATCAAGAGCCGAGAACCCTGGGCAGAGAGACAGCGCGTCCCCGTGGGTCAACTCCCAGGGTTCGGGTTAGTAAAACGGGGGCTGGGGGGCCGGTCGCTGACAGGTGTTTTTTCACCTTGATGCATTAAGGTGAAAAAACACAAGCCTTCACAACCCCTTTAACACATTGCTTATATGTGGTTTTCTGTGTCATTAGGAGGGCACCACAACATACATATACAGAAGATGGAGTGCAGTACCATAAAAGGAACACCATTAAAAGTATTGTACTCATAGAACAGTGTTAAAAACATGCATGCAACAATCCAGCATTCCATAGGGATTCATTTCCTTTTTTTGGACTTTTCCACGAGTTTAAGAGATTTAAGGGACTATTTATTTTTCACTTAGACTGTCTGTTATTGCTTCAGTGATTTAAATATGAATTACGGTATTCATTATGTTATTTGTTTATTCATAAAATATATTAAGCACTTTGAGACATCGCCAGTGTTAATTTTGGCAGCACATTTCGATTTAGTCTTAGGACTAAAATGGCATTTTAGTTTTAGTCCCATTTTAGTCTTCTGCGAATGTTTTAGTCGTATTTAGTCGACTAAATCTCCAGTACGATTTAGTCGACTAAACTCATTTTAGTCCTCTGAAATTAAATGGGTGTAATTAAATTGTAATGAATTAGTGAACATTTCTCTACACTTTCCAAACTCATTATATACTGCTGGAGTGAAAAATCTCATCTGTTATTATTTAAGGTATTGGAGGTATGAACAAAAGGCCACTAAAGGCCAGTGTTTATTTTGAAGTCAAATTTCAATTTAGTTTTAGTCTTAGTCTTTTGACTAAAATGACATTTTAATTTTAGTACCATTTTAGTCTTTTGACTAAAACGCCATTTTGGTTTTAGTCGTATTTTAGTTATCTCTGTTTTAGTTTTAGTCGACTAAAATAGTATTCATTTAGGTCGACTAAAATGTTTTAGTCGACGAAATTAACATTGGACAGCGCAACACTTTTCTCTTTTTATTTCTGCTATTTATATTCTTATGCGGGGTATAGTGAGTGCCGCTGTCTCTATTTGATAGAGACTGTTGTTTTGTGGGAAGATTTAGATACACTAAGGGCAGTAAACTCTTGTTTAATTAAAGGTTAACCGCTGCCAGTTATGAGTAGATATTATGCCCGTTTAACCTTACAGTACGCCCCAAAGTATGGTGAGGAGTCCTAGTGCATTACTACATATTTCATCAACAAATAACAATGAATAATTATTATTTAAAGCACTGAAACAATAACAATATAAGTGAAAAATAAATAGTCCCATAAATCTCAAACCCTTGAAAAAGTCCAAAAAAAGGAAATCAATCCCTATGGAATGCTGGATTGTTGCATGTGTGTTTTTAAACATTGTCCTGTGAGTACAATATTTTTAATAAATAGCGATCTTTTTATGGTACTGCACGCCTCACAATATTTTGGGGAGCACAGTAAGGAGAAACGGGCATAATATCTACCCATAACTGGTAGCGGTTATCCATTGCTGTCCTGGAAATGGAGCAGCTAGTGACCTCTCTATCCTGGGGGGTCTAAAGGTAATTTATTAAAAGTGTTGTACTCACAGCACAACGTTAAGAACATGCATGCAACAATCCAGCATGCCGCCTGACTTGACGTGCATGCGTGATGACGTCAGCCCCAAGGCCTCGCCCCTACACATTTAGTTCCCGCAAACATCCTCAGAGGGATGGGCGTTTGTGTAGTGCAGCAACTTTTGTTTGAGGTTAAAGGATGTAAACCCTCGCCGTTTTTCACCTTAATGCATTCTATGCATTAAGGCGAAAAACCTTTAGTGCAGCAGCGCCCCCGAGCCCCCCCCCCCCTTATACTTACCTGAGCCTCGTAATTCCCACGACAGGAATGAGCGCATCAGCTCCGGCCGGTGTCTCGTGTCCTGATCGGATAGATTGATAGCAGTGTATCCATTGGCTCCCGCTGCTGTCAATCAAATCCAATGACACAGGCGCCTGGGGGGGCGGAGCCGAGTCCTGCTGTCTGTGTCAACAGACGCAGCAGCATGACACAGGAGCGCGCCCGCACAGGTGTCCCGTCAGAGAGTGCTTCTCCAGCAGGACTCTTGAGAAGAGGAGGAGCCAAGAACGCTGCGGAGGGACCCCAGAAGAGGAGGATCGGGGCCACTCTGTGCATAACCAACTGCTCAGCAGAGGTAAGTATGACATGTTTGTTTAAAAAAAATAAAAAAACTGAACCTTTACAATCACTTTTGTGTTTAAGTTTTTGTTATTTATTTTTGGCAAAGTTATTTTGTACTTCGTTTATGAAAAAAAAAAAATAAAATAATATAAATATATATACAGTATATATATATATATTTTATATATGCCTACACCCAGCCCAGGGCACTTGTAGGTAAAGAACATAGGAAGGATTACCAAGATCATAGCAACATGGGAGAAGCGCTCGTAGGTCTGACAAATATAGGCCAAGCCAGTGTCATCAAGCAGAATCTTCTGAAGGATAAAAGTGGCTACCTAAAAAGTGAAGTAAATAAGATATTATTAAATTCTGACATGCAGATGGAAGAGAAGTCATTGCTCTAAAATATGACGGCAGCTGCACAGACAGATGGATTTGTAATCTGGGGAGGTAATAGATAGGAGACAGGAAGAAGCCATAGGCAATAAACATGGAGGGCAAAGGGTCTAATTGCTGGAAAGTAACAATTTCTCTCAACGGAGATAATGGGGAGGAAAGAAAAATCTTACAGTTTTAGAAAGTTCGCTTCCAGATTCCATAATACGCAGACAAAGTGGAATAATTTCTGTGGTCAGCAGGAAATTGATGACCTCTTGCTCATCTGTTTTCACCAGAGCTCCTGTTACCAACAGTAACGAGACGGTTATTAAACTTGGACATGATGCATAGAACATTAGGATACAAAACAGATAAAAAAAACTAGAGATTTAAATCTTCCTATCCCAGGAGTACTGCAATATTCTGCAAGAACATAAGAAAAACTCATTTAAAGTCTTCCACCTCAGCGGCAAGTTTTGCTATTGCATGTTGCCCCCCTTCTATAAAACGTAGCATAAAAAAAGAACCAGCGGGGCAAAGAACAGTTTGATAATATAATTACCCCCCCCCCCAATTCCTGCTGCAGCACCAAGATAAAGGGTGACCTAGAGGGTGGATGATCGGATACGCACACACTATATTGCCAAAAGTATTGTGACACCTGCCTACACACACATGAACTTCAATGGCATCCCAGTCTTGACTGGCCCGCACAGAGTCCTGACCTCAACCCGATAGAACACCTTTGGGAAGAATTAGAGCAGAGGCTGCGAGCCAGGCCCTCTCATCCAACTTCAGTGCCTGACCTCACAAATGCGCTTCTGGAAGAATGGTCAAACATTCCCATAGACACCCTCCTAAACCTTGTGGACGGCCTTCCCAGAAGAGTTGAAGCTGTTATAGCTGCAAAGGGTGGGCCAACTCAATATTGAACTCTACAGACTAAGACTGGGATGCCATTAAAGTTCATGTGTGTGTGTAAAGGCAGGCGTCCCAATACTTTTGACAATATAGCGCATCTCCTTTTTCATGTAAATCAGCCCACATACGCTGTTGGTGTTTTCTCTGTGTACTTTGCCATCTGTTTGGCTTTAAAGTGATTGCATGTTTTACTTACCTGCTCTATGCAATGGTTTTGCACAGAGCAGCCCTGACCCGAACCCCCTTTTCTGGGGTCCCTCGCCAGCGCTCTTGGCTTCTCCCCACAGTAAGTCGCTTGGCTATGGCAGAAATCATGCAGGCTCGATCCTGAGCCAGGCTGTGAGTCTATAGCAGTGATGGCGAACCTTGGCACCCCAGATGTTTTGGAACTACATTTCCCATGATGCTCATCTACATTGCAGAGTGCATGAGCATCATGGGAAATGTAGTTCCAAAACATCTGGGGTGCCAAGGTTCACCATCACTGGTCTATAGACACACACAAGGCTGCTGGGCCCCTCCCCCCTCCTCACAGGCTTTGACTTCTGGCAAATCTCCTGTGAGAAGAGAGAAGAGCCTCTGCAGATGGGCACAACGCTAAATGGAGATCAGGGTCAGGTAAGTGTTTAAGTGGGGGGACTTGGGGAACAGATTTTCAAATGTTTTTTTACCATAAAGCAGAACTTCACTTAAAAAAGGGGGAAGTTCTGCTATATGTCCTCCATCATCACATTTGGCACATTATAGATTTCTTTTTTTTTGGGGAGTGGGTACCTAATTTTGATAGGTACCCGCTCGGTTCACCCTAGGCGATGTGCATGAGAGCAATGTCTCTTTCCATTATCATAGGTCTAGATCAGGGGTCTCAAACTGGCGGTCCTTCAGCTGTTTACAGAACTACAAGTCCCATGAGGCATTGCAAGGCTGACAGTTACAAGCATGACTTCCACAGGCAGAGGCATGATGGGACTTGTAGCTCCGCAACAGCTGGAGGGCTGTGAGTTTGAGACTCCTAGTCTAGAGGCATTGGCTCCTGCTGCTTTCAAATCACAGCCAGTGAGGAGGGAGCAGGTGGCAGGACTGAGCCGTGTTCTGTGTTTCTATGGACACACTGAGCTGGCCCAGGAACGCCAATGGGGGACCTGAGAAGAGGAGGATCGGGGCTGCCCTGTGCAAAACCATTACACAGAGCAGGTAAGTATAACAGGTTATATTAAAAAAAATAAATAATAAAAAAAAAAATAATGAAGGTTTTACTGTACAATCACATTCACCTTTACAACCACTTTAAATATAAAGGGATCGTTAAAAAAAATAAACAAATAAAAAAAAAAGGCTCTGAAGCATATAACAGTATTTAGCCTATTCCCTTCCACATCTGTTGATGTATACACGTGGATATTTTGCTGATTGAGAAGAAAAAAAAAAATGCTCTATTTAGAGGTCGACCGATATATCGGACGATTTATGGTATTTTTGTAATTAATCGCTATCGGCTGATTGTGCTGCAAATTAGGCCGATTAATTTATGCACTAGCCAGTTCACACAGTGGCGATCCGACTTGCGGGGCGACTGAGCGCGACTAGCAAATTACTTCTGAGTCTCTCATATCTGGGCAGCCTACCAAGTCTGAGAACAAGCTGATAAAAGAAGCAAAGAGATACAATGTTTCTACTTATCAAAGGAATGAACTCCGGTGTGTAGAAGATCTCAGTTTAACCATTTAAAGACTAAATCTTTTCTGACATATGTTAATTACAAGTATAAATTCAGTATTTTCTGCTAGAAAATCACTTAGAACCCCCAAACATTATATATATTTTTTTTAGCAGAGACCCTAGAGCAGTGATGACGAACCTTGGCACCCCAGATGTTTTGGAACTACATTTCCCATGATGCTCAGCTACACTGCAGAGTGCACTAGCATCATGGGAAATGTAGTTTCAAAACATCTGGGGTGCCAAGGTTCGCCATCACTGCCCTAGAGAATAAAATGGTGGTTGCTGCAATATTTTATGTCACGCGGTATTTGCGCAGCGGTCTTTCAAATGCAATTTTTTGGGAAAAAATACACTTTAATGAATTAAAAAAAAAAAAAAAAAAAAACCCACCAGTAAAAAGTTAGCCCTTTTTTTTTGTCCAAAAGTTTTGATTGATTACCTATTTTTGTGCATGTAATATTTAACCGCTTCCCGACTAGCTGCCGCAGTTATACTGTGGCAGGTTGGCTCCCCTGCGCGAAACCACTTAGCTATACGTTGGCTCGCGGGGTTGGGATAGCAGACGCGCGCACAGCGGGGGTGCTGATGCTCGTGGCCGTCGGTCGAGATGACCGCCGGCCGCGAGCGATCGTGAGCAGGAGACACAGAACAGGGATGAGTGCATATAAACACACACTTCCCTGTTCTGTGCTGAAGAGGAATGACAGATCGTGTGTTCCTATTAGCTAGGAATCACGATCCGTCACTTCCTCTAGTCAGTCCCCTCCCCCTTCAGTTAGAATCAATTCCCAGGGAACACCGTTAACCCCTTGATCGGCCCCTAGTGTTAACCCCTTCACTGCCAGTGACATTTTTATAGTAATCAATGCATTTGTATAGCATGCTGTATTAAATGCCAATGGTCCCAAAATTGTCTGATGTGTCCGCCATAATGTCGCAGTCACGATGGGGGGGGGGGGGGGGGGAATCGCAGATCGCTGCCATTACTAGTAAAAATAAAATAATAATAAAAATGCTATAAAACTATCCCCTATTTTGTTATAACTTTTGCACCTATGTAAACGAAGCATTTCCCCGTTCTGCCTTGTGACATGACAGAGATCACTGCTCCCTGTCATCGGGTGTAGTGATCTCTGTCATGTGAGATGAACCCCCCCCCCCCCCCCCCCAACAGTTAGAATCACTCCCTAGAACACACTTAACCCCTTCACAGTACTCAGTGCATTTTTATAGCACTGATCGCTGTATAAATGACAATGGTCCCAAAATAGCGTCAAAATTGTCCGATGTGACCGCCATAATGTTGCAGTCATGATAAAAATTGCAGATCGCCGCCATTACTAGTAAAAAAAAAATAATAATAAAAATGACAAATCTATCCCCTATTTTGTAGCTGCTATAACTTTTGCGCAAACCAATCAATATACGCTTATTTATTTTTATTTATTTATTTTTTGACCAAAAATATGTAGAATACGTATCGTCCTAAACTGAGGAAAAAAAAAATAAATAGTTTTTATATATATATTTTTGGGGGATATTATAGCAAAAAGTAAAAAATATTGTGTTTTTTTACAAAATTGTCGCTATTCTTTTGTTTATAGCGCAAAAAATAAAAACTGCAGAGGTGATCGAATACCAAAAGAAAGTTCTATTTGTGGGGGAAAAAAAAGGACGCCAATTTTGTTAGGGTACAGCGTCGCACGACCGCGCAATTGCCAGTTAAAGCGACGCAGTGCCGAATCGCAAAAAAATACTCTGGTCAGGAAGGGGGTAAATCCTTCCGGGGCTGAAGTGGTTAAGATACATAGTTTTTTTTTAATCTAAATTATACATACAAGTGCACAGATTGGAGGCTTGTTGTGTATAATAAATGTTTAATTTAAGAAATTTTCTGTATCACTTCTGATTACTTAACTGTTAAATTCTGCCTAACACATTGGCATCGGCATCATATAAAATCGGCCGCGGCCATTTCTAAATATCAGCATCGGCCAGAGAAAAACCCATATTGGTCGACCTCTATACTCCAGATACTGATGAACTTACCGATTACTCCGAGGCTGGTCAGCCGCAGGTATTCGAAAGGCCGGGTTTTGCTGACGGTGTGCAGGAAAGGGTATAAGAACAATGGAATATGTGCTGCAAGAAAGGCAGATCTGGGACAGAAAAAAATAAATAAAAAGTTATTTTTTTCAAAAAGGGCAAAGAGTTACAGCAAAACTAAAACTTTAAAAAAAAACAAAACAAAACTTCAAGAAGGCAGCACTTGTTAAGTCTCTTCTGCAATAAAAACTTACCTGCCACCTCGCAGCTCAGTGCATTTCCTGCAGACTCTGGTTGAGCCCACGTGACAGATTTCCATGAGGTGGAAGTGAGCATTCTGTGGAGTTTAGTTCGGCTTTAAAGGTTCATTCAGACTAGTGGTTGAGGGGGGGGGGATATAGCACAGTGGTTGAGCTGTGTTTTTACCATCCCCTGACTGCCCCCCTTTAGCTGCAGAGGCAGCATCCTGGAGTGTACACATGCCACAGCCTCGATGCTTTACGGCTGCAGCCGGTACTCCACCTCCCCCCCGCTCCGTTCCTTTTGATGGGCATAATTCCCGCCAAGCGTGACTCAATCAAGTGAATGAGCAGCTCTTCAAGAGCCCTGTAAACGCATGAAAAGAACGCAGTTGCGGCACGTAAGTGCGGGGTTCAAAGCAGGTGGTGAGGAGGCGATACAATGCCTCCTTACCACCTACCAAATGCACTCTGAAGGGAGATCCTAAAGCAGATCACTCTTCAGAGAGCACACCGCTGATTTTTATAGTCTCTGAAGGCCTAAGCTGGCTGCCAAATCTTCAGCATCCGACAGTTTCAGAAGTGCTGGATGCAGGATTCCTTCCAATTTCTAAAATGTAACCAAACTGCACTAAACCCGGGACATTTTTTTTTTTTTTTGTAACAGGGAAAACCACGGCCATTAGGATAAGATCTGTGTCTTCTAGCAGAAACTTCCGGAATTATCCTGATTGGCGGGAAGGCGTAACGGAGGCAGAATGGCCACGGATTCGCCAGAGCATCGATCCCCAATGATCGATCTGCTGGGTTCAGAGAAAAGAACTTCTCTGTCTTGCGATTGTTCTGATCTGCGAACAGATCCGCTTCGGGACTTCCTTATTTGTCGGCGAGACCCACAAAGATTTCGGGATGAAGAGACCAATTGTCCTGGCATATCCGGTAGCTTTTTGTGTCCCCTTCAGGTGCACGGCTGTAACTAAGGCTAGATTCCCTTCTGCCCATGATAAAATCTCCTGGGCGACAGATTGACGTATCCGACGCCTCGTACCTGTTTGTTAAATTACGCAACCGTAGCGATATTGTCGGATAGAATCTGGAGATTGTGACCCCCGATTTCCATCTGAAATGCCTGCAAGGTTTTCTTGACAACTAGAAGCTCTCTGATTTGATGAAGCTCTTGCTTCCCTTGCCGGGTTTCACTCTTTTAAACACCAGGCTTCCGAGCATCCCTGTTTACGCCGTTTAGAGACAGGAACTAGCGTCTCCGGCACCCGCTGATGACGTCCCACTCCCCAGAAATGACCCCGCTTGGAACGCATAAGTTCCGCCCCTTTTCGCACGGCTTCCTCTCCTCCCCTGCACACTCCAGCCACGCTGTTGAACAAGGAGAGAACAGCTGACTGCCGCCATGCGGTGTGCGGACCGGAGCTCCGACGTACACCGTGGTGCTGCCATTCCCCATGCACTGAGAAGCAGGGACAGCAGCCACAAGCCTACTCCGCTGGTGGATGTGCCGCTCTGGGACCTAAGAAGAAGGAAGGAATGCCACCCCAAAATGCCACAGGAGCCATGCTCGTGAGACCTAGGGGAACCAGTTCCAGGAAACATGTTACCCCCTTCCGGAGGAAACACTAATACTGACATGGGGCCTGGAGGAGCGCAATTTTATCTGGTGGGGGTTAACGCGTTTCCTGTCCTGGTGGGAGGAGCCGTAGGTCTCATGGGCTGTCCTGTAAGACGCTTAGAGAAAATGTAGCTGCTGACTTTTAATAAACACACACTCACCTGTCCCACGGGCCAGCAATGCGGCCGCCCAAAGCCTCTCTTCTTTCCTTCCCCTCTCCGTGGCGCCAGCATTGCAAGTGTGGGCACCCGGCTATGACAGCTTGAAAGTCGCGATTCGCGTTCCGAAAGACCAGGCAATCTTCTGGGACCTGTGACGTGTCCCAGACGATTGCAGGGGGGTGGGGGGGTGGGAGAGGAGAACTTCTGCTCGGCGCCATGAGCAGAAGAGGGAGCTGGGTTAGGTACCTGTCAAAACTAGGAACCCCCCCCCCCCCCCCCCAAAAAAAAAAAGAAGAAGACATTCCAAATGTAGCATGTCAGGGTAAGGAGTCCTTAAAGCGGAAGTGCCACTTTTGGGTGAAACTCCACTTTAAGGAAGGCAATTACCCCTTTTTTTGTGTGTTTTCAGTGCACTGTAGCATCAATACACAGAAACATAACCCATGTGGCATTTTTATTATGGAGAGCAGCTTTATCTATGCTCCAGCGATCTATGCTCTACAGGCTCCAAAAAATAAAAGAATAAAAAAATAAAATGAATGCACATTTATAATTTCCTTGTCTAAAAAGTGAACTTCTGCTTTAATATCCTTAAATACTTACTGCTATGTAACTTAATGTATGTTTCTCAGTACTTTTGTCTTTGGTTGGGGTGTAGATTGGCCCACACTGTGTATCCTTGTATTACTTTTATGTAAGGGGACGGCATTTCACTGGTCACTCACCTGTGGGAGGGGGACCCTAAAACTGGTATATACATGACGAGGCTATTTTGTTTCATATATATTTTTTTGGTATTCTTTTTAGGTTTAATTTTAAGAACTGCTGCACAGCAGTTATTTTAAACTGCTGTTTTGTAATGTTAATCTTTCAATAAAAAAAAAAAAAAAAAAAAAAAAAAAAAAAAAGGTAGAAAAAAAAAAAGAAGGAGGATATAACAAATCAGCATGACAGATTGTGTAACCACGTGGATAGTAAAACAAGAAATTTCCCCACTAACAAAAAAAAAACAGAAAAAAAACAAAAAAAAACAAAAAAAACCAAAAACACACACACTAGAGTAAGGCGTCTTTCACACGGGTGGACCAATTCGGGTCTGCCCATCAGTTTTTTTTTTTTTTAGGTGGACCCGATCGGATCTGTTCCCCATGCGACTGGCAGATCGTTTCCATCGGACCGCCCATAGAAGAAGGCGGGCTGGGTCTGCAGACAGACTCCCAGCTAAGCAGGCGGATACACTGGCGGAGTCCGCCCGTCTGAAAGAGTCCTAAGATAAACACATCAGATATCTAACCACAGGAGCCCAATTCCTTACCTGGTCTCTGGGTGTGATGCCACACATTGTAGCAAGGCCAGTGCATTACACACGCGGTTGGACTGATGTGCTGTCAGGGTAGGTGGGTTTATTGATGGGTAGATATTTACAATTTCCTGCACAAAACACCAGAAAATATTTCGTGAATTTATCATCATATTCACAGGCATCAAAAATATAAAAAAAAGGTGTCACATTACAGAAATAAGCGTTTTTTTCTGCGGGAGGTCACGTGATCTCCCCGGCTGACGTCAGAGGCAGATCACCCTACCCTCCCGCAGAAGTAATGTCTCGGAGCTGTAAAGCGGGCACAAGTCATATGACCGGCCTGAAGACAGCTCTAAAGAGGTATTTAGAAAGTTCATTTTTACAAAGGACTTGCATAGTGCGGTATGCCAGCCTCTAATAGAGGGGCTGGCAGTGAATATAATATTTGAGTTAAACACTTTAAGGCGGTGCTGCAAAATAATGGTGGCCACACAAAATATTGACACTTTGGGCCCAATTTGGACATTTTCATTTAGGGGTGTACTGACTTTTGTTGCCAGCGGTTTAGACATTAATGGCTGTGTGTTGAGTTATTTTGAGGGGACAGCAAATTTACACTGTTATACAAGCTGTACACTCACTACTTTACATTGTAGCAAAGTGTCATTTCTTCAGTGTTGTCACATGAAAAGATACAATAAAATATTTACAAAAATGTGAGGGGTGTACTCACTTTTGTGAGATACTGTAAAATGTAATGGAATATTAATGTGCAGATTTCCGTCAAATAAAGTGAGTGTGTAGCCATAACGAAGGTTCAGAAAATTAGTAAATAAAATGATAAGGAGGAGGAGGGAGAGAAGTCAGAAATGAGAGGGGTTACAAAGGATTTACAATGCGAAAAGATTCTTGGAAAGAAAATCTATTAATAGGACACAATTTTGAGGAAAAAGAAAACACCCAGGAGAACAAAGATTAAATATTTTCCGATTGCAATAAGTCGTGTTCCTCAGAATTTTAAAATAAATGGGAAAATAGTTTTGGACAATGTGGGAATATGTGTTGGAAATGAGAGAAAATTACGAAGAATGAATAAAAAAAAAAAAAAAAAGCCACCACACTGAGATAACACCACATAAAGGCAAACTAAAAAATGAGAAACAGATGGAATTTTAACAGCACAATACAAAAATGAATTTGCTCAGAACGAAGGAAAAAAAATAAATAAAAATTGTAGATGATAGAATAATATATTTTAATCTAAAAAAATAATCATAATTTCACGAAGGTCTAAATAACAGATTGTAAATTGACAGTATATATATATATATATATATATATATATATATATATATATATATATATATATACACACACATACATACATACACACACACACATCATCTCTGCGGTCTTATTTTTTTCGATATAAACAAAAACAGACCGACAATTTTGAAAAAACATAATATTTTGTACTTTTTGCTACAATATCCCCCATTTAAAAAAAAAAACAAATTTTTTTCCTCAGTTTTTGGCCGATAAGTATTCTTCAACATATTTTTGGTAATAAAAATCGCAATAAGCGTATATTGATTGGTTTGCGCAAAAGCTATAGTGTCTACAAAATAGGGGAAAGATTTATGGCATTTTTATTATTATTATTTTATTTTTATTTTTTTTTACTAGTAACGGCGGCGATCAGAGATTTTTTTATCGGGACTGCAACATTATGGCGGACAGATCGGAGACTTTTGACACTATTTTGGGACCACTGACATTTATACAGCGATCAATGCTATAAAAATCTACTGATTACTGTGTAAATGTCACTAGCAGGGAAGGGATTAACAGTAGGGGGCGGGGCGATCAAGGGTTTAACTGTTACCTAGGGAGTGATTCTAACTGTGGGGGGATGGGACTGCCTGGGTGAGGAGAGCGATTGTTGTTCATACTTAGTATGAACAACAGATTGCTCTCCTCACCCCTGACAGCACGGAGATCTGTCCGATTACATTGACAGATCTCCGTTCTGTCTCTGTGTGGAGCGATCGCGGGTGCTCGGCGGACGCGCTTCAGAGGCACGAGCCCCCTAGTGGTCAAGACAAGCCGATGTACAGCTACGACGGCTCGCCCAGGGGAGCCAACCCTCCGCAGTATAACTGCTGCGGCTGGTCGGGAAGGGGTTAAAGTGTTTGTTGCCAAAAAAAATTAATCCCGTTTCCCTAAAGCATGTTATACAGCACAGTGCTTGTGCTGTGTAATTTGGTCCACTGTATCACCTGAAATATATGGCTGATCTGGCCTGGTTTTGCCCTCCCCTCTGTAAACTGACCACGGTATATCATGGCTGCTGAGCCCTGACACAGAAGTCAGTTTACATGCCTCCGTCATCCGCTGTCTCTCCTCTGTCCTCTCTCCCTCCCTGCCTGTCAGTTGTGTCAGTGCTCGCCCCTTCCCTCCTGCTGCACAAATGATTGTTGTCTTCCTATAATCCAATGTGTTATATTAATGTATGTGCCCCAGTGTATGTTATTTATAAAATAAATGCCGCTTCATATCTAATTTCAGAGCGCCGCTCGGTGCCCACATGACTGCCCACAGCTTTTCTCCTCTCCTCCCAGCTGACATCAGCTGGGTATTCTCAGCCCTGCCTGCTGTAGATGTTGGAATGGGGAAGACAGCGGCGGAAGGTCACGTGAGCCCCGAGGGGCGCTCTGAAATTAGTTTTGAAGCAGGATTTTTTTTTCATGAATAACATGCACTGGGGTACATACTTTAATAGAACACATTGGATTATAGCAAGAAGAAAAGTGGCTTTACAACCACTTTAAGATTTAAAGAGGAACTGCAGTCTGCTCACATAATTTGTAATAAAAAACATCTTTGCCATTCTGAAGCTTCCCTCCAACCACTTTGTATATTTTATATATTCTGTGATTCTGCACTTCCCAAATATGCTTGCTGCAGAAATCTCCCTCCACCGAGTCTGGCTGCAACCATTTTAACTGTGGGCAGCTGAAGCTGCTGCCTGTTCACTTCCTGGATTTACACAGACGCACACCTCCCAGCTCTGCAGCTCTCATTGCCCTTCTTATGACTCATCCCCCCCTCCCTTCCTGGCAAACTCTCACGAGAGAGAACTGTGCATAATGTCATAAGCCTAGGCTAACGACCAGACAAGAAAAAGGAAGTGGGCTGTATAAGGGATTTACTGTCAGAAAAAAAAAAAATGTTTTACTATCCAAAGTTAAAACAACAAGGGCAGAAGATTTAATAAATGGAAAGCTGAAAAAAATGACTGAATGTGCGGGATCTGTAGTTTTTGAAAACAATTCCGCAAAATACTTTCTTTACAGTGAACGTGACCTCACGCCACTCTCCTCCTGGCTGACGTCAGCGGGGGGGACACAGCCCCTCCCACTGTAGTGCTTAGATCACACGAGGGCCCAGGAGCGCCGTAAAATAAGGAATTCTCATTTCTAAAAAACTACAGATACTGCACATGACATCTTCATGTAAAAGAGGGGATTTACATGTTTTATCACGAGTGACTGTACAATCACTTTAAAGAAAAACCTCAGAAGAATGATAAAAGACCAGCTGAACTACACCAGCAAATCTAAATCTGTATTACTACAAAAATGTAGTAGATGAGCAATATGCTAAGATGGGACTGTTAGTGTAGTCTTTAGAATGGGGGGTCAGCATTATACACATAGAAACTGGTTATAATAAATAGGTGAATGTCCAGTTCACATAAAAGAAACAAACCTGTAACAGTGCTGCAATAGTACCAAATGAGTGCCACAGCATGGGTGCGAGATCGGAGACAGATTCCCGCTTCTTGCTGAGCTCCAACAGAGCATTCTCCCGAGATTCTGGGCTTGATAATTCATTGATCCACTGATAAATCTTGTCTCTGTCAACAGGGTTAAGTGGTGCTGGCCCAGGCTGTATATGGAAATAAAAAAATAAATAAATAAATAAAATAAAAAAACAAAAAAAAAAAAAAAACACACCACAGGTGAATCCTCTGACTCTGAGTTCTAAAGAATATTTTTTTTATGGTAAACAAATAGCTATAATTGATATACAATGATTAAACTAAGGAGTACCATAGCAGTTGCTTTAGCTAGAAAAGAATGAAGCATGAGCCAAACCTAGATATTTGCTGAACAAGCTTACATCCCGCCATGTACAGTGGGGGAAATAATGATTTGATCCCCTGCAGATTTTGTAAGTTTGCCCATTTACAAAGAAATTAAGGGTTTAAAATTTTTTATCATAGGTGTATTTTATATAATAGAGACAGAATATCAACCAAAAATCTGGAAAAAAAAAAAAAAAAGCACGATACAAATGTTATAAATGGAGTTGAAGTTCAGTGAGTAAAATAAAGTATTTGATCCCCTACCAGCCAAAAATAATTTTGGCTCCCACAGACTGGCTACAGTAGGTGTTCATGTGGTACGCAGATTAGTCCTGTCAATGTAAGAAGGTTCTCCTAATGACAACTCGTTATGTGTATAAAAAAGACACCTGTCCACAGAATCTCTTTCTTCCATTCAAACCTCACCATCATGGGCAAGACCAAAGAGCTGTCAAAGGATGTCAGGGGCAAGATTGTAGACCTGCATAAGGCTGGAATGGGCTACAAGACCATCAGCAAGAAGCTTGGTGAGAAGGAGACAACTGTTGGATGGATTATTCACAAACGGAAGAAATATATCAATCGCCCTCGGTCTGGAGCTCAATGCAAGATTTTGCCTCATGGGGTGAGGAGGACCATGAGAAAAGTGAGGGATCAGCCCAGAACTACACGGGAGGATCTTGTGAATGATCTCAAGGCAGTTGGGACCACAGCCACCAAACAAACCATTGATAACACAATACGTCACCATGGGTTGAAATTCTGCAGCGCCCGCAAGGTCCCCCTCCTCAAGAAGGCACATGTACAGGCCTGTCTGAAGTTTGCCAATGAACGTCTAAATGATTCAGAGAAGGTTTGGGAGAAAGTTCTGTGGTCAGATGAGACCAAAATTGAGCTCTTTGGCATTAACTCAACTCGCCGTGTTTGGAGGAAGAAAATTGCTGACTACGACCCTAAGAACACCATCCCACACATCAGCTGACCACAGTACTTTATCCCAATCCTTCTCTGAACCATTTAGATGTTCATTGGCAAACTTCAGATGGGCCTGTACATGTGCCTTCTTGAGGAGGGGGACCTTGCGGGCGCTGCAGGATTTCAATCCATGGTGGTGTATTGTGTTACCAATTGTTTGTTTGGCGACTGTGGTCCCAATTGTCTTGAGATCATTCTCAAGCTCCTCCCGTGTAGTTCTGGGCTGGTCTCTCACGTTTCTCATGATCATCCTTACCCCATGAGGCAAAATCTTGCATGGTGTTCTTACAGTCAAGCACGGAGGTGGAAACATTTTGGGGCTGTTTCTCTGCTAAAGGTACAGGCTGACTTTGCCCCATTGAGGGGCCAATGGACGGGGCCATGTATTGTAGGGTCTTGGAGGAGAACCTTCTTCCCTCAGCCAGAACACAGAAGATGGGTCTTCCAGCAGAACAATGACCAAAACATACCACCAAGGCAACAAAGGAGTGGCTCAAGAAGAAGCACATTAAGGTCATGGAGTGGCCTAGTCTTCAGACCTTAATCCTATAGAAAATTTATGAAGGGAGCTGAAACTTTGAGGTTGACAAGCGACAACCAAGAAACCTTAAGGATTTAGAGAAGATCTGTAATGAAGAGAGGACCAAAATCCCTCCTGAGATGTGTGCAAACCTGCTCACCAACTACAAGAAAAATCTGACCTCTGTGCTTGCCAACAAGGGTTTCTCCACCAAGTACTAAGTCATGTTTTGCTTGGGGATCAAATACTTATTTAGTCACTGAACTGCCACCCTAAAAAAAAAAAAAAAAAAAAAAAAAAAAAAAAGAAAAAATTGCATGAAAAATACTAAAAAAAAAAAAAAAATTAAAAATTTAAACTTACCTAAACCCTTGTTGCTAGGCAGTCTTCCTAATCTGCCTCTTCCTATTCCGCAGTGTGTTCTGCTCCTCGGTGAGTGGCCCCGTTGACTTCTGGGAACTGTGTGTGTTCCCAGAACACCACGGGGCCATTCACAGAGCGCTCACGCGTGCGTGCGCAGTAGGAAACTGACAGTGAAGCCGCAAGGCTCCACTGCCTGTTTCCTTTAATTAGGATGGCGGTGCCGGGACCCGAGGGACGGGTCGGCCTCGGGCGGCCGACACCGTGGGCACCCAGGACAGGTAAGTACTCATTTAAAGTCAGCAGCTACAGTGTTTGTAGCTGCTGACTTTTACATTTTTTATTTTTTTTTTTTTACGGCCGGAATCCCGCTTTCATTTATAACATTTGTATTGTTTTTTTTCTGGATTTTAGGTTGATATTCTCTATCATTTAAAATACACCTATAATAAAAATTATAGACTGATCATTTCTTTGTAAGTGGGCAAACTTACAAAATCTGCAGGGGATCGAATAAATATCCCCCCCCCCCCCCCACTGTATATTGATCTGTTAGTGTCACTGGCCTATGTGCAGATCAGGAGGGTTTGTGTCACTGCCCTCTCCTGGAAAAAGTGAAGGGGATGACTGCGTGTCACTGGTTTAACCATCAATAAATTAAGATGATGTATCACCAATCTATTCTTTCTTTACAGTCAAATGCATTTCATCTGTAGTACATGTATATGGAGGAAACAACAAGAGCCAGCAAGTTCCCTGAAAGGGATTCCTTGTCCCTCCTTCCTCGGGGGATCTCCATTGCCAGTTCCTCAGGAGTCCCTATAGACCTCATAAGAGTAGATCCAGTCCCCACTTCCTTGGGGGGGGTCTCCATATATAGCCGGGGAGGGGGGGTGGGGGTTCTACTTGTCTTACCTTTCTCAGGGTTCTGCTTATACTGCTTTAGGCAAGTCTCCTTGACTTTCTCAGGGGTCCCTATATATGCATCAAGGGGGTTTCCTGTGTCTTGCTCTTAACGGGTCTATTTATATGTCTTCAGGAAGAACCCTCCTTGTCTCACTGTTCTCAGGAGTCTCTTTATATGGCCTCAGTTAGGGTCTCCTTAACCCCCTTCCTCAGGGGTTTGTATAGGTCTTCAGTAGAGTTTCATCCAGTTACTCTGGGTTCTTTGTAACTCCCTAGAGGGCCTCCAGTCCCTGCCACCTCAGGGGACTATGTAGATCCTGTGTGCAGCGGGTCTCCTGTCCTTTACGGCTATGGGGTCGTCTCTCTCTACGCACAGTATCTCACAAAAGTGAGTACACCCCTCACATTTTTGTAAATATTTTATTCTATCTTTTCATGTGACAACACTGAAGAAATGACACTGTGCTACAATGTAAAGTAGTGAGTGTACAGCTTGTATAACAGTGTAAATTTGCTGTCCCCTCAAAATAACTCAACACACAGCCATTAATGTCTAAACTGTTGGCAAGAAAATTGAGTACACCCCTAAGTGAAAATGTCCAAATTGAGCCCAATTAGCCACTTTCCATCATGTGACTCAGTGTTACAAGGTCTCAGGTGTGAATGGGGAGCAGGGGTGTTAAATTCGGTGTTATCGCTCTCACTCTCTCATACTGGTCACTGGAAGGTCAACATGGCACCTCATGGCAAAGAACTTTCTGAGGATCTGAAAAAAAGAATTGTTGCTCTACATAAAGATGGCGAACCTTGGCACCCCAGATGTTTTGGAACTACATTTCCCATGATGCTCCACTACACTGCATAGTGCATGAGCATCATGGGAAATGTAGTTCCAAAACATCTGGGGTGCCAAGGTTTGCCATCACTGGCCTAGGCTATAAGAAGATTGCCAAGACCTTAAAACTGAGCTGCAGCACGGTGGCCAAGGCCATACAGCGGTTTAACAGGACGGGTTCCGCTCAGAACAGGCCTCGCCATGATTATCCAAAGAAGTTGAGTGCACGTGCTCAGCATCATATCCAGAGGTTGTCTTTGGGAATTAGACGTATGAGTAGGGCTGGGAAAAAAAATCGATTTAAATCTTGAATCGAGTTGAGAGGTCAAATCGATTCAAAATTTAAGCAAATTGATTTTTTTTTTTTTGTCACCACGCCGGTCCGAAGCGCTGCGGGCACGAGTTTTTAGGCGAGGCCGCGGCTACGGCTACGGCTAAAAACTCATGCCAGCAGCGCCTCCGGACCGGCGCGGACACCACGCCGGGCCTGAAGAGCTGCGGACAAGGAGTTTTTAGGTGAGGCCACGGCTTCGGCCTAGTCCGCTAGGCCGGACGCCGCGGCCTCGCCTAAAAGCTCATGCCCGCAGCGCCTCGGGACCGGCGCGGTTTCCAAAAAAACCTCGATTCGAATCGTGAATCGAGTTTCTTTTAAGAGAATCGAAGATTTTTTTTTTTTAAGAAAATCTCCCAGCCCTACGTATGAGTGCTGCCAGCATTGCTGCAGAGGTTGAAGGGGTGGGGGGGTCAGCCTGTCAGTGTTCAGACCATACGCCGCACACTGCATCAAAATGGTCTGCATGGCCGTCATCCCAGAAGGAAGACTCTTCTAAAGATGATGCACAAGTAAGCCTGCAAACAGTTTGCTGAAGACAAGCAGACTAAAGACATGGATTACTGGAACCATGTCCTGTGGTCTGATGAGAACAAGATAAACTGATTTGGTTCAGATGGTGACAAGCGTGTTTGGCGGCAACCAGGTGAGGAGTACAAAGACAAGTGTGTCTTGTCTACAGTCAAGCATGGTGGTGGGAGTGTCATGGTCTGGGACTGCATGAGTGCTGCCGGCACTGGGGAGCTACAGATCATTGAGGGAACCATGAATGGCAACATGTACTGTGACATACTGAAGCAGAGCATGATCCCCTCCCTTCCGAGACTGGACCGCAGGGCAGTATTGCAACATAACAACCCCAAACACACCTCCAAGACGACCACTGCCTTGCTAAAGAAGCTGAGGGTAAAGGTGATGGACTGGCCAAGCATGTCTCCAGACCTAAACCCTATTGAGCATTTGTGGGGCATCTTCAAAACAGAAGGCTGTGTGTTGAGTTATTTTGAGGGGACAACAAATTTACACTGTTATACAAGCTGTACACTCACTACTTTACATTGTAGCAAAGTGTCATTTCTTCAGTGTTGTCACATGAAAAGATAGAAGAAAATATTTACAAAAATGTGAGATGTGTACTCACTTTTGTGAGATACTGTACATATATATTTTTTCCCTCTCTTGAGGTTCCTTGTCCCACCTTGTAGTTCCTTCAGGGGAGAACTCATGGTGGTCTCCACATGTTCTCAGTGGTCTCCATGTATTTCCAAGAGATTTTACCATGACTCCTTGCCTCCTCCTCTCATGGATCCCCCAATCTTCTCCTCAGGGGGTGTCCTTGTCCTCTCCTTAAGGGTCTCCCCATCCCCTCCTCAGGAAGTGCACTTGTCCTCTCCTCATTGGTCAGCTCATCGTCTCCTCGGAGGGTGTCCCCATGTTCTCCTCTGGGGATATCCTCATCTCAGGGTTCCAGTCCCCCCCAATCTTCTCTTTGGGAAGAGGGTGGGAGGTTTGCTTATCCCCCCTCAGATTGTGGACCCCCCCCAAAACATAATTCCCCGACAGTATTGTACTCGTGGAACAATTCTCAGCTCCTATCACTTCCCTTCACTGATAATCCTGCCTGTTGTGTCACATAAAGTATTGGATGGATTGGAGAGGAATTAGAACCTCTGTCAGTTTTTATTGCTGTCTGTGCCCCCATTAGAGAGATTCTCCTTCTCTATGTCTCCTGTTTACCATTATCATTGGAAGTGCATCCTAATATTGGAGGTGTCGCAGACCTGAGGGGAAACCTTTTAATGGGGACACCGGTGGGATATCCCTCACTTCCTGTTTTGGATATGGGACAGGAAGTGAGGAAAAGTCTCCTCAATGAGCCAACGAATAAAGCACCGCTGACAGAGGTTATAACCCTCCATCCCACTATCCAGAATGAAAGCCGCGCTTCCTCTAGTTCTAATGTAATATCTCAGTGATTGGGTCGTTCTATGACCTCTCCAGTCACTCAGGGACCTCCATGGCAGCTCGGGGCCCCCCCTGTGTCCTCCAGAAGGGCCCCCTGGCTCTATGTTTCCTCCCACACCTCACTCACCGCCGCCGTGGCCAGGCTGTGCATGTTCGGAGCCTCCCCCCCGGGCTCACTCCTGTCCGGGTCCGCTCTTCCTCCGCCTCCCCCTCTCCAACAACAACCGGCGCCCGGCCCCTTCCGCTGACGTCACCGCCTCACGTGACCCACGCCCGGGGAGTCTGCTCACACGTTCCTCAAATCCGGGGACCCGCCGTACAGAGACCCCGGAGAGTTCACCACACACCCAAAAAAACAAGCGGGGTACGGAAATAAACGGGGAAAACCGAGCAGGGACCGGGGCTGACGTCATCGATGTGCGCGGCGCGGAACGGTCAGACGCAGGTGATGTCATTCCGCGCCTGACTGGGACGTTCGCTTCTGCGCTGAGAGGATCGGCACATTCCCGCCAAATCGTGCGCTGTGTGTGACAGGCGGAGGAGCCGGGCCCTGGGCCCCTACTGGGTGAGTGAGTGAGAGGGGCCACAGGTGCGCCATTTCCCCTGACACCCCCCCTATAGAGGGAGCTACAAGAGCCTGACACCCCCCCCCCCATATAGGGAGAACTGCCAGAGCCTGACACCCCCCCATAGAGGGAGCTACAAGAGCCTGCACGTCCCCCCCCCATATAGGGAGAACTGCCAGAGCCTGACACCCCCCCTATAGAGGGAGCTACAAGAGCCTGACACCCCCCCCCCCCCCCATATAGGGAGAACTGCCAGAGCCTGACACCCCCCATAGAGGGAGCTACAAGAGCCTGCACGTCCCCCCCCGCCATAGAGGGAACTGCCAGAGCCTGACCCCCCCCCCCCCTATAGAGGGAGCTACAAGAGCCTGACATCCCCTGCCATAGAGGGAACTGCCAGAGCCTGACACCCCCCCCCCACCCCTATAGAGGGAGCTACAAGAGACTGCACGTCCCCCCCAACACCCCCTTTAGAGGAAACTACAAGAGCCTGCAGTGTCCTCCGACACCCCCCTATAAAGGGAACTACAAGAGCCTGCAATGTCCCCAAACAAATTTCTTCCACAGTTTAGGCCGATACGTATTCTTCTAAGTATTTCTAGTAAAAAAAAAAAAATCGCAATAAGCGTATATTGTTTGGTTTGCACAAATGTTATAGCGTCTACAATGTAGGGGAAAGTTTTATGGCATTTTTATAATTTATTTTTACTGGTAATGGCGGCGATCTGTGATTTTTAACGGGACTGTGACATTATGGTGGACACATCAGACACTTCTTTGAAACCGTTGGAATTTATACAGCGATCAGAGCTATAAATAGCCACTGATTACTCTATAAATGTCACTGGCAGTGAAGGGGTAAAACACTAGGGGGCGATCAAGAGGTTAATTGTGTTCTAACTGGGGGGGGGGGGGGGGGGGGTGGGACTGACTGGGGGAGGAGAACGGTCGGTGTATCAGCTTTTTTTATCCCGTACCCTGCTGTGGTTTGTACTTTGGTTATTTTGTACAATAAAGGCGTTTTTATTGGAGTGCGGCTGTCCAGACCTTCCTTCCTTCCAATCGGTGTTTCTATATACTAAGAACACACAGATCCCCCGTTCCTGCTCTTTCAGGAGCGATTGTGGTCGCCAGGCACATCCATTGGCTCCTCAGTGACGCGGCAGGCCTTAAAGCGGACGCCGTACAGCTACGGCAATTTGCGCAGAGGAGCCATTCTGCCGCCGTCACGTGGTTAAAGTTCGTGTATGTGTGTACAGGCGTCCCAATACTTTTGGTAATATAGTGAGATATATATCTCTATTATAATTTTTTTTTTTTACCCCCCTTGGCATTTTTCGTGTTTTGTTGCCTCACAACCTGGAATTAACATGGATTGTTTGAGGATTTGCATCATTTAATTTACAGAACATGCCCACAACTTTGAAGATTTTTTTTTTTTTTTTATTGTGAAGCAAACAACAAAATAACAGAAAAAGTCAATGTGCATAACTATTCACCCCCCTAAAGTCAATACTTTGTAGAGCCTCCTTTTGCGGCTATCACAGCTCCAAGTCGCTTTGGATAAGTCTCTATGAACTTGGCACATCTTACCACTGGGATTTTTGCCCATTCCTCCTTGCAAAACTGCTCCATCTCCTTTAAGTTGGATGGTTTGCGCTTGTGAACAGCAATCTTTAAGTCTGACCACAGATTTTCTATTGGATTGAGGTCTGGGCTTTGACTTGGCCATTCCAACACATTTAAACGTTTCCCCTTAAACCACTCAAGTGTTGCTTTAGCAGTGTGTTTGGGGTCATTGTCCTGCTGGAAGGTGAACCTCTGTCCTAGCCTCAAATCACACACAGAGTGCTACAGGTTTTGCTCAAGAATATTCCTGTATTTATCACCATCCATCTTTCCCTCAACTCTGACCAGTTTCCCAGTCCCGACTGCTGAAAAACATCCCCACAGCATGATGCTGCCACCACCATGTTTCACAGTGGGGATGGTATTCTTTGGGCGATGTGATGTGTTGGGTTTTCACCAGACATAGCGTTTTCTTTGATGTCCAAAAAGTTCAGTTTTAGTCTCATCAGACCAGAGCACCTTCCTCCATACATTTTGGGAATCTCCCACATGCCTTTTTGCAAACTCGGAACATGCCATTTTTTGCTGAAAGTAATGTCTTTCTTCTGGCCACTCTGCCATAAAGCCCAACTCTATGGAGCGTACGGCTTATTGTGGTCCTATGTACAGATACTCCAGTCTCTGCTGTGGAACTCTGCAGCTCCTCCAGGGTTACCTTAGGTCTCTGTGCTCCTCTCTGATTAATGCCCTCCTTGCCCGGTCCGTGAGTTTTGGTGTGCGGCCATCTCTTGGCAGGTTTGCTGTTGTGCCATGTTCTTTCCGTTTGGTTATGATAGATTTGATGGTGCTCCTAGGGATCATCAAAGATTTGGATATTTTTTTTTTATAACCTAACCCTGACTTGTACTTCTCAACAACATTGTCCTTTACTTGTTTGGAGAGTTCCTTGGTCTTCATGGCAGTGTTTGGTTAGTGGTGTCTCTTGCTTAGTTGTTGCAGCCTCTGAGGCCTTTCACAAAGGTGTGTATATGTAATGACAGATCATGTGACACTTAGATTGCACACAGGTGGACATCATTTCACTAATTATGTGACTTCTGAAGGTAATTGGTTGCACCAGAGCTTTTTATGGGCTTCATAACAAAGGGAGTGAATACATACGCACATGCCAATTATCAGTTTTTTATTTCTGAAAAATAGTTTTATGTATATATTTTTCTAATTTTACTTCACCAACTTAGACTATTGTGTTCTGATCCATCACATATAATTCAGATTAAAAAAAACATTGGACTAAAGGCTGTAATGTAACAAAATAGGTAAAAAGCCAAGGGGGGTGACTATATACACACAGTGCCTTGCAAAAGTATTCACCCCCTTGGCTTTTTACCTATTTTGTTACATATATATATATATATATATATATATATACACACATGTACGTGTTTAGCTATAAGCTGATACACATTTGGCCTTATTTTTACTGTACCCTTTCACCCTTCAGATTGCCCCTTTTTTGAGATCTCTACCATTTTGCCGAAATGGCTTCCCTTAGCCTGAGGGGCTCAATTCGGATCCACTGCCTGAATATGGGGACATCGAAGTGGAAGGAAGGCAGCTGTGAAGTTGTGGAAAAAGATAACAAATACAGCCTCGTCGTGAGTTTCAATGCTGGCGGTGTACCTGCAAAATTTCAGGTGAGCCTATTGTTTTGTAGTCAATGGTCTCCTTCATATCATAACTTTTTTTTTTTGCCAGTTTTTGAAATCCATTTCTGAGCGACGGAAATGGAAAAGTAATTGTAATATTAAACTGCGGGATAACTGGAACAGCGATTTTACATGATTTATCATTCTTTTATGAATGTGAAGTGACCTTTCAAAGTGGCTGTAAACCCTTCTATATACCCAGCGAAGTGACTGACCTTGGGGCGATACACAGAGATTAAACCAATCCTTCTACATAAGTTATACCTGTTTACCTGCAGTCTTCTCTTCATCAATTCAAAGTGCTGAATTTAGAACTCTTGTCTGAGCTATCAGAAAAAAGGAAGCAGAGATCTGAAATTACAAACTGCAGAGCTCAGTGAGAGCTCTGAGAGCTGATTGGAATGAAGGAAGGGACTAGGGATCGACCGATATCGATTTTCGGTGCTGATACAATACCGATATTTCGGCCACCTCTCAGGTCGATATGTACATTTAAAAAAAAAATTTACACTTTTTTTTTTTTTTTGTGTATGACTGTTATTGCTATCACAAGGAATGTAACATCCCCTGTGACAGTAATAGGCAATGACAGGTCCTCTTTATGGAGAGATCAGGGATCTATAAGACTCCAAACCCCTCCTTTGCACTTGAAAGTATTTTTAAAGCGTCAAGATCGGCGTTTTTTGGATACTTATATTTCTCGAATCGTCTTCCAGGGCAGCATCCGAGAGATAGGCTCCTCCTCCCTAAAACAGGAAACACATTAGTCCACCATTATAAATTTCACACTCTTACCTGTGTGCCTCAGTTGTTTGTGTTTCCTCCGGACCCACAGGAGCTGCAAGAACGTTTGTTATTTTATTTTCACCTGTCTCTGTGCTTGTTGCAGGAGACCCCCTGCCAGCATCCCATACAGCCCAAGGGGCTTTGGGAGGGCGAGCAGGCGCAGCACTGGGCAACATTGCTCAAAGCCTGAGATTTCGCCCCTACTGAGGGGTCTGCAATCATCCCCCCAGGCTGCAGGAGGACTCTGTCATCCCCACCCCATGCCGCTGTTAGGCCTGTGTATGCTTCCGCAAGCACCCCCCTCTGGCTTTCCGCAGAATCTGGAGCCCGCCAGGAGGGATGGATACATGCATAGATGGGCGCCCCCCCCCCCCGCCGCCGCCGCCGCCCGCTGCCGAAAACCTCAGCAGCAGAGGGTCTAGCAGGGAGGGTTTTGCACCTTCTAAATTAGGTCCCTGGTGGCTGCGGCTGTCCCCCCAAACGAATCCACCGCTCTCCGGGCGGCGCAGCAGCGTCCTCACCGCCACAGGCCGCTACAGGAAGTCGGGGGTGTACCAAGATGGCGCCGAGGAAGTTCCGCTTCCGGGTTGGCGGCCATTTTCCCGTAGTCTATCTACTACGGAGATAGAGCAGGGACACCTAGGGGCGGGAAGTTTATAAAAAAAAAAAAAAAAAAGAGAAAGAAAACAGAATACAAATAGCAAATTTGTTCAATGCTACCCCTCACTACCAGCACAGTTACTCTACAATACAGCGGCATGTGCAGGTGTGTCCACCAACCTGCATGGGGTCAGCCGGGGGCGGGGCCGGAGCTTATGCAGGAAGCAGATAAAAAGGCCTCTAAGCAGAGGATCCTGGTGGCTGATCATGTCTGACGCTTCCCCACCCTGCCCTGCAGATCCTGCAAATCAGGACAGCTCCAAGGTAAGCCAGAATATTCTTGAATTATCTCTGTCTTAACCTCTTTACTGCCTATCTACAGGCAGTTCCTTTGACCACCTGAACTCACGGGGTTTTTTTTTGTTCTCTATGCTCGCTTGCAGGCAAAGACCCCTGAGGAAAGGAAGGCTAAAGGCAAAACATGTGCCTCATGCAGCCACAGGCTTTCCCCAGATTGGAAAAAGCCCCTGTGTCAGAAATGCTTAGACAAAATGGTGGCAAAAGAATCACAGGGATTTTTGAAAGACCTGCTCAATTCTTTTAAGAAAGAAATTCAGAGCACCATGGCACCACTACGCTCAGCTATAGAGAAATTAGAAACGCCAGCAAGTGTCGCTCAGGCCAGTATCCCATCTACCAGCGGAACACACATTCCAAGGGAGAACAAGGTACAGGCAGAACAAGAGGTGGATTCAGATGAATCTGAACAATCTGAATCAGAAGACGGTATCTGTTCAGACTCAGAGGAGGAAGATGACACGACAGACTGCAACCTGTTTCCTTCTGAGGACACAGACAGTCTTCTCAAAGCCATCACTGACACTCTAGGCATTAAAGAACAGAAAACCGCAGAACTCACTATGCATGACAGAATGTACAAAGGGCTCCAGCCCAAGAAGCCAAGAACGTTCCCGGTACACCAAACACTTAAAGACATAGTCAAAAAGGAATGGGAAGACCCAGAGAAAAAGCTTTTCATCCCCGCCACAATCAAACGCAGATACCCGTTTGCGGAAGCAGACACCAAAACCTGGGCTAAATGCCCCAAGGTGGATGCCTCTCTGGCAAAAATCACGAACAAATCGGACTTGGCTTTTGATGACGCAGGTACCCTCAGCGACCCCATGGACAAGAAAATAGAAGCTCTCCTGAAAAGGGCATGGGAAGCAGGGGCGGCAAACCTAAATCCGGCTATTGCTTCCACCTGCACAGCCCGAACCTTGCTAGTCTGGCTAACCCAGCTGCAAGATCTATTGGAGAACGACACACCCAGGGAGGAACTAATTAAAACCATCCCCACACTAACTAGAGCGGCAGCTTTCTTGGCAGATGCTTCAGCAGAAACTGTCAGAATATCCTCTAGGACCACGGCACTACTAAACTCGGCCCGCAGAGCCCTGTGGTTAAAATCCTGGGGGGGGATGCACCTTCCAAGAACCGTTTATGTGGCATACCATTCACTGGAGACCTACTGTTTGGTCCCGAACTAGAAACAGTCCTGGATAGGACTGCAGCAAAAAATAAGGGGTTCCCTCAAACCAAGAAGAGACAAGGGAAGGCGCCCTTTCGGCATTTCAAGAAATTCAATAAGCCAGGGGCAAAAAAGCACTGCGGTCAACAAAACAAGAAAGACAAAGGTGAATTCATCCTCAAGCCTAATACCCAAAAGAACAAAAAACAATGACTGCCTTCAGGTGGGGGGCAGATTGGCGGCTTTCTCCCACCAATGGGAGGAGATAACAGAAAACAAATTCATACTGCGCACCATAGCGGACGGTTACGCAATAGAATTCTCCAACCGCCCCCCAACCAAATACTTAGTGACCATGCTACCCAAGGACAGCAATCAAGCAAAGGTGTTTCTAGAATCCCTACAGAAACTATTAGATCAGAAGGTGATTTGTCACGTTCCCCAAGAGGAGGAACAGAAGGGCTTCTACTCACACATCTTCGCAAAAAGAAAACCATCAGGCAAACTAAGGCTGATACCAAACCTCAAACCACTCAACCGAGGAATAAGATACAAGAGATTCAGAATGGAATCTATCTATTCAATCAGGAACATCCTACCGCAGGAGACATTCATGGCAACACTAGACTTACAGGATGCCTACCTACATGTCCCCATAAGGAAGGATCACCAAAGGTTTCTAAGGTTCGCAATCCAGGGGCCAGCAGCTACGCTGCACCTACAGTACACAGCTCTCCCCTTCGGAATCTCCTCAGCTCCAAGAATATTCTCAAAAATAATGGCGGAAGCGCTAAAAGGTCTAAGACAAGAGGGTATTGGAATAATACCATACTTAGACGACCTCCTGTTCTTTGCGGACTCAGCAGCAATCCTAGAAAACAACCTGCGCAAGAGTATGATCTATCTGCAAAACCTGGGATGGTTAATAAACGCAGAGAAATCGCAAATGATCCCAAGCCAGAGAGTAGTGTACCTGGGATACGTGCTGGACTCCAGACTGTCAAAAATTTTCCTAACAAAGGGAAAAGACGTAAAAATGACACAAGCAATTACGTCCCTGCTAAGGAACCATTCCACAACGATCAGGCACGGAATGTCCGTACTAGGACTGATGACGTCTTCCATTCCAGCCATCACCTGGGCACAAATTCACATGCGACCCTTACAGAACTACATTCTGTCCCAATGGGATGGCAGGCAAGCATCCCTAGAAAAATCCATTCCCGTCCCCGCCACAGTCAAACAAACACTCTACTGGTGGCTCAACCCACTTCGGGTCATCGAGGGGCGCAGATGGGCTCAAGTCAATCCAGTCAGCATCACCACCGATGCAAGCGCCCTAGGATGGGGAGCCCACATGGAAGGGCGGTTCTCGCAAGGGAAATGGACACCCAAATGGGCACGAGCCTCCTCAAACTTGAGAGAGCTGAAAGCTGTGGGGGAAGCGCTAAAAACCTTCAAGCCAGCATTACAGGGGAGAGCATGGTTCAGTCATTTAAAAAATCTCAGCATACAACCTCAGCTGACACTGACGGACCGCCCGGATCTACTGTCACAAGGCCCAGTCAACCATCCGAACCACAAAATCTCGAAGCTCTCGGCTTGGTTACTGAGAGGGTAAAACTCCAGAACAAAGGCCTGTCAGACAGAGTAATCAACACCATCTTAAACAGCAGAAAGCCGGTAACGAGAGCCATCTATGAGAAAATAAGGAAAAAATTTGTTTCTTGGTACGAAGACAGACCAATCTCCAACGGTGGGATAATTCCAATAGTTTTGGACTTCCTACAAGATGGTGCAGACAAAAACATATCACCAAGTACCCTGAAAGTACAAGTTGCAGCACTTTCCTCGGTCATGGATACTAGACTAGCGGAAGACCCGCTGATAAGACGATTCCTCATAGCTCTTAAAAGATCCAAACCAGCCAAATTGTACAAAACTCCCACCTGGGACATGGGCACAGTACTTAAGGGCTTTCTTTCCCCTCCGTTTGAACCTATCGAGGACAGCTCAGACAAAAACCTCACGTTAAAAACTGCGCTCCTTCTGGCCTTAGTATCCGCCAGAAGAGTGAGTGAGATCCAAGCTCTATCTTCAATAGAACCATACTGTCTAATACATCTGGACAAGATAATTCTCTCTCCAGATCCGGCCTTTCTACCCAAGGTCTCTTCTACATTTCACAGAACCCAAAACATCGTCATACCCTCACTTCCAACAACCATGGATAGTAGGAAAAGAAACATTTACAGCAAACTTGATGTAAGGAACACGCTCATAGCGTATCTCGAAAGAACAAAAGAATGGCGTAGAACGACCTCCCTCTTCATCCTCTATGCAGGAATCAACAGAGGGAAACAAGCTTCAAAAAGCACCATCAGCAGATGGATAAGGATGGCCATACAGATTACCTATAAGGCACAGAATCTCACTCCACCTAGTGAAATCAGAGCGCACTCAACTAGAGCCTGGGCAACCTCGGCCGCAGAGAAAGCAGGGGCAACTCCGGAGCAGATCTGCAGGGCAGCGACATGGTCGAGCTTCAGTACTTTCGCTAAGCACTACCGCATAGACCAGCTGTCTGACCAAGACCAAGCATTTGGTCGTAAAGTGCTCCAGTCTCTAACCCCACCCTAGTAAGTATTGCTTGATATATCCTCTCGGATGCTGCCCTGGAAGACGATTCGAGAAAACAGAGTTAGGTACCTGGTAACTCTTTTTCTAAGAAGTCTTCCAGGGCAGCACTAGTTCCCACCCTTGAAACAACAAAAACCAGGTACAGAGGGGGAGCTTGCAGCTTACAGGGAATTCCTTCGGTGCTTTAACATAACTGAGGCACACAGGTAAGAGTGTGAAATTTATAATGGTGGACTAATGTGTTTCCTGTTTTAGGGAGGAGGAGCCTATCTCTCGGATGCTGCCCTGGAAGACTTCTTAGAAAAAGAGTTACCAGGTACCTAACTCTGTTTTTTCAAAACTGGCGCCTTTAGGATGCCAGTGATCCGGGAAGTGATGTTATGACATCGCTTCCGGGTTACTAGATCCGAGACCCGAACGAAGCATCGGCTTTGTTCGGGTCTTCGGCCAGCCGGCAGACGTGCCAGCTGGTTGCTTGTGCCTCCCAGTGGGACGTGAGAGCCCGGGCGAGTGGCGGAAGGTGGCGGGGGGGGGAACGGACGTCCCCTCCCGCTGCTTGTAATAACAGCCAACCGTCTAAAGAATGGTACCGGGGTGATGCATGCAGCTGCAAGCATCACCCTGGTAAAACCCCTTGAAGCAATATCGGTCGATCCCTAGAAGGGACCCCTCCCCTTCACACAGGAATAGAGCTGAGGCTGTTAATCACAGGCTGTGTGCTAGAGATTCCTCCCCTGTCACTTTTTTTTTTTTTTTCAGAAAAACTTGTCAGAAATGACTCATGCTGATAGTAGAGGAAGGAGGCAGCAGAGAGAAATGACATTTAAGTGTTCTTAATTGAGACAAGTACACACTATAGAGGGATATGCTTTGTTTATATTTAGTGCCTGATGTTTGCAGCCACTGTAAAGCGGCATTAAACCCAAAGCCAAAAATTTCTTTTTTAGGCTATTTTTCTCTCTGTTTTTACTTGGTAATCTGGCCAGTAACACACCACCTGTATTGGATCGACCCCACTCTGCATGAAGGCGCACAGGGGAGGCACGGCCCCCTGTTGACAGCAACATTGTTAATCTGGGGGGAGGAGCGTGTTAAGCTGGCCATACTACATTATACAATTTTCTCTTATTCAATTTCCTTTAAATTTACCTTCAAATATGTAGTGCAAGGGCCTGCTTGATTGCGTACAAATTGAAAATGTTTAAGTCTGACCTCCATATTATTATATGGTTTTTGTAAATCTAAAGGAAAATTGGACAAGAAAATTTAGTATAATGTATGGCCAGTACACACGGTACGATTGTTGGCAGGGGATCGTCTGTTGACAGACTGTTGTCCTTACTTTTAGTACGCTCCTTTTGATAATTGTTGTCCAACTTTCGGCCAACAAATGTTAGATGACAGGCTAGTAAATTTTCGGCGGACAACGGTTTGACGTCCAGATTTTCATATGATTTTCAAATCCGTCACACAAAAGTCGAAAGTACAAACGCGCACGCTCGGAATCGGTGCTCGCCAGACACGACATTAGTAGAAGGAGCCCAAAGGGTGGCGCTCAAGAACTGAAATTCCTCGTCGTACGTCACTACATTCCTGTTTGTGGCACGACATTTGTGTGCTGTTAGTATGTAAGACAAGATTCTGGCACACGCTCTTATGACAAAAATCAGACGCTCGGTTGGCCAACAATCGTACCGTGTGTACGAGGCTATAGATATACTTTTTAAAAACAGACTTTGTGGGCTGATCACCAGGTGTAAAGAAAAGGGAGCCTAAAAAAGAAAACTAATACAGCCATCACATGTAAGAATTGGTAAGCTGCAATATATTTAGGTTTAATGTTACATTAAAGTGGGGTTCTACCCAAAAAAACAAAAATACCTAAAAAATTCTAAAAAAAAAAAACAAAAAAAATTTGGATTTTTTTTTTTTTCACTTACCTCTAAATGCCTGTTGCTAGGTGGTCCCTCGTAGTCTGCCTCTTCCTTTGCCTGGGCTGGTGACATCACTTCCCCCTCGGCACAGGAAGGGCTCGGCTCTGCTCCCTCCCTCCTGTCAATCATCTGGGACCCATTACAGGTCCCAGGTGATTGAGCGGCCAATCACGGCGTGCGGCGCCGCTCGCGCATGCGCAGTGGGTGCCAGGCTGTGAAGCCACAGCCCGGCGCCCACAGTTGAAATGCCGGCGCCGACGAGCGGAGGGGGGGGACGAGCGGGGCTTTGATCCCCCGCATCGCTGGACCCTGGGACAGTTAAGTGTCCAATTAAAAGTCAGCAGCTGCAGTATTTGTAGCTGCTGACTTTTCTTTTTTTTTTTTTTAATGGACCCCCTGGGTGGAACTCCTCTTTAACCACTTCAGCCCCGGAAGGTTTTACCCCCTTTATGATCAGGCCATTTTTTGCGATACGGCACTGCGTCGCTTTAACTGACAATTGCGCGGGCGTGCGACGCTGTACCCAAATTGATGCGCTTTTTTTTTTTTTTTTTTTCCCCCCCACAAATAGAGCTTTATTTTGGTGGTATTTGATCACCTCTGCCGTTTTTGGGGTTTTTTTTGCGCTATAAATGAAAAAACTTTTTTTAAATTTCTGCTATAAAGATGCCCAATTAAAAAAAAAAAAAAAAAAAAATTCATCAGTTTAGGCCAATATGTATTCTACGTATTTTTGGTAAAAAATCCCAATAAGCGTTTGGTTTATGCAAAAGTTATATCAGCTACAAACTATGTGATATTTTTATGGCATTATTATTTTTTCGTTTTTCGTTTTTTTTTTTTTTTTTTATCGGGACTGCGGCATTGCAGCGGACAAATAGGACACTGACACTTTTTTTGGGAACCAGTGACGACATTACAGTGATTAGTGCTAAAAATGTGCACTGTCACTGTACTAATGACACTGGCTGGAAAGGCTGTAAAGTCAGCACAGTGGGAATTATTTCATGACCTTTCAGAGCTAGTCATTCATTTTAATGCAGTAAAAAAAAAAAAAAATAACCAACAATTTTGTTCCAATTTTACATTTGTAGCTCCATCAGAACATTAAAAATGTTGTTTTGCGGCCGGCTGGAGTGAAACAAAGCAGGTTATTGGTTACGTTGAAGGATACGAGTTCTCTGACCATTGATAAGGTTCCAAGCAAAGATGCAGAGGAGCTGAAACACTTCCTGGAGACCATTAATCATGAAAAGGCTCAAACAGGTAAGGGAGACCCTTGTTAGGGGGATGGACATTAAAGCTTTTATACCCCTTTTTATATGTAATTATTGTACCTGTAAGGCTCTGTACACTTTATCCTCTTCATTACCAAGTCATGGCATTGAAATAAAGAGCCATAAGTTTGCTCCAAAATGTATCCATCCTGCCTGTGACTTTAATGTCACTTTCCAGACAGATTACTAGAAAGCTGCTTGATAATGTCTACAAGAAAACACTTTGTATTCATAAATGTTATAATATTTTCCCAGTAAAACCAATTCAAGGATCTGGAAGTTTTGGCTGCATTCTGGGAAACAGAAGTGCCCAGCGAGACAGCAGCAGACCTTTAACTAACCTCCAAAGTCAGGTATGCCTAAGTTTTATATCTGAGATATTGATTACTGTTTTAGTGTGCATGACTATAGTAGGTCTGTCACCATTTGTGTGTAGTCAATCTGTAGGCACGGTGTCCTTACTGTTAAATATATGTGAACGCACTGCAGCAAGTGAACATAGTACAACAGAAAACATTGTTTAGTTTTCAGAAGTTTAATTCTGCGGTCATGTGACACCCCCCCCCCCCCCCCAGCCTTTTTTGTGGGTGGTCATGTGACCCCCCAGCCTTTTTTGTGGGTGGTCATGTGACCCCCCAGCCTTTTTTGTGGGTGGTCATGTGACCCCCCCCCAGCCTTTTTTGTGGGTGGTCATGTGACCCCCCCCCCCCCTGCCTTTTTTGTGGGTGGTCATGTGACCCCCCCCCCCCCTGCCTTTTTTGTGGGTGGTCATGTGACCCCCCCCCTGCCTTTTTTGTGGGTGGTCATGTGACCCCCCCCCCTGCCTTTTTTGTGGGTGGTCATGTGACCCCCCCCCCTGCCTTTTTTGTGGGTGGTCATGTGACCCCCCCCCTGCCTTTTTTGTGGGTGGTCATGTGACCCCCCCCCCCTGCCTTTTTTGGTGGGTGGTCATGTGACCCCCCCTGCCTTTTTTGGTGGGTGGTCATGTGACCCTCCCTGCCTTTTTTGGTGGGTGGTCATGTGACCCCCCCCCCTGCCTTTTTTGGTGGGTGGTCATGTTTTTTTTTTTTTTTTTGCGGTTGTGGATGACCTCCCACTGACCCCCCCCCCCCCCCCCCCTAAACACACACACACACACACTCTGCTCTTTTGCCTATATAACAAAACACAGATGTGGGGAGGTACTTTCTCCATCTGTGTATGCGGCACTCCAGAATGTAGTTAGACAGTGAGGCTTCTGCTGACAGCTGCTGTCAATCAAAACAGCAGGGCTGAGAGGGTGGAGGGGTAGCAGCTGAACTGACTACAGAGACACAGGCACTCTGTGCATCAGCATAGCATCCTCTATCTTTGAACAACAAGAAGAGGGAAGCTAACTTACCATGCAAGCATGGATCTGACTGTCGGGATCAACCAGTTTCTCATTAATGGAGTAAGTCTACCATGGAAAGATTGACATAGACAAAAGCACATGGATAACAAAAACATTTTAACCACTTGAAGACCAGGCCTTTTTGTGAAACTCTTTGCTAAAAACATAAAACCCCCAAACGTTACATTTTATTTTAGCAGAGACCCTAGAGAATAAAATGGCAATCGTTTGGGAAAAAATACAGCGCAATCGTCAGTTAATGCGACGCAGTGCCGTATCGCAAAAATGGCCTGGTCAGGAAGTGGGTAAAACCTTCTGTGGCTGAAGTGGTTAAACGTCAAAGTAATGACGTATTTTTCCTATGGGCTGGTCTTCAAGGTGGTTAGGGCTAAGTTCACCTTTAAAAAAAAAAAAATTATAATCATTAATGTAATTAATGCACATTATTTGCACGCTTTCATAGCAGGAAAATTAATGGACTATGAGAACGCTCACCAGCGCCCTCGCAGCTCATTGATAACTACAAGGAAACTGTGAATGAATGATGCAGCTGTGTGGGTGGAGCCAAGTACACCTGCGCTGTTTTCAAATTGTGCCAGTGGGTGTGGGGAGAGGATCCCCTGCCTGCTGTCGGGGGGGGGGGGGCAAATGCTGGAACATGTTCCAAAGGTGAATTTAAAGTTTAAACTTTCTTAGTGTTCAGTAAGTTAAAGGTTTTGCTCATTGTAGAGAAAATGACTATATATTTTTTTTTTTTTCTCTTTGCAAGACTCCTACCAAAAGAGTGAGCTTTGAGACCAAGGAAGAAACGCCAGTAAAAAAGCAAATTACTAATAATGGACGAGTGCCTGGAAAAACCTCGCTGAATGTTATGACACCGAATCGAGGTGGAAGTGGGCCTGTAACATCTACTCCACATAGGACCGGCTTAACCGAAACCAAGTATGAAAACACACATAACCAAGATCACAGACCAAACCTTGGCCGTAAATAATAATAAACATGGGTAAAGGGGGCTTTAATAGAAATGTGTACCCTTATTTTTTAAAGTTTTCCCACTTTGATGAGCGCTCTAGGTAGTCCAATGAGCTTCCTGTCATTCAGTAACTGCCTGCTCGTGCGAGGTATGAGCACACAGCTACACTGACAGTCTGCACAAGCCTGAGATTGCACCCTTGTTCTGCTAATTGTGGGTGCAATGCTTTACAGGCGCCTTAAAAAAAAATTGTAATTGCAGCAAAACGCCATGCAAACTGCTAAATACACAAGTGAGATGAGAACAGTACAAGGGAACGGTTTTACAATACAAATTATTCACATTTCTGTTTAACCACTTTTTACGATTTACACCCTGCTGTACTGCAAAGTGACTTTACTATTTTCTGGTTCAGTTTTACTGATTGCTTTGTCACTTTCCTTCTTGCTGGACAGCGGTAGTGCTGCTGATTTGAGCCGTATCAAAAAAGAGGGGACACTATGGGCTGTAAAGCTGAACCAGAAAATGTAATTTACCTGGCTGTGCAGTATTGGTTATGGGATTCTATGGACTGACTGAGCTAAACTTGTAATCCTTTTGGCAGGTTTAACAGTTCATATAGATTTGTCATCTTTATATTTACCTGTGTTCAGGGAGGTTTGCATTAAAGTGGTTAAATTTACTAGCTTGTATCACCACAGAGTGGTACTGCGGATACACAAATTAGTACATGTGCCACGTCCTGATTTAATAGGAGAGTAATAACAGAGCATAGAGTTTGGACTTTTTAGGTACACCATTACACAATATTAAAATGAAATATATTTGTTATGTTTTGGCTGTTATACTTGACGCGTTCATTACAGTTTAAATGCAATGCGAAGTTATCTTTGTATCTGTGTCATATCTTTAAATAAAAAATTAAAAAAAAAAAAAAAAAAAAAAATGAAATATCTTTTAATACAAAAATATATACAATAAACAGTTGAGCTAAAATTCACACTGATACTGCCTATATGATAACGTATTGGCCACTTATACATAAAACCATTGCATTGCATAGAAAATGAAAATTGTATACGTTAAGATTAATTCCAGAGTGGTTGATGTATTGTAGATTGGTGGCGTACTATAACTTGGCTCGCTCTACATGTTGCGCGCCGAGCGCTTATTCAGGAGCTTAAGACAACTATTATGCTTGCAAAAATACATAAAAAGCATATATAAATATCTCACAACTATTATGCGTGAAAAACTACATAATAAGCATATATAAATAGCTCACATTTAAACAGATGAATATAAGAAAAATAATACAAAACGTAAAATCCGATTGACTACCCCAAAGACCCAACAGGATGAGAACCCAAACCAAGTAAGAGGAGAAAATTTTAAATCTATACCATATACATTGTTACCATGTCAATATGTTATACACGCCCCACAGTTGTTGGTTTGCTCCACCTACTTGGTTTGGGTTCTCATCCTGTTGGGTCTTTGGGTAGTCAATCGGATTTATTCTACTTTTTGTATTTTTGTGATATTCATCTGTTTAAATGTGAGATATTTATATATGCTTTTTATGTCTTTTTTCCATGCATAATAGTTGTCTTGAGCTCCTGAAGAAGCGCTCGGCGCGTAACATGTAGAGCGAGCCAAGTTACAGTACGCCACCAATCTACAAATACATCAAGAACTCTGCAATTAATCTTGCCGTATACAATTATTTTCATTTTCTATGAAGTGCACTGATTTGATGTATAAGTGGCCAATACTTTATCATATAGGCAGTATCTATCAGCGTCAATTTTAGCTCAATTGTCTGAATATATTTTTGTATTCAAGATATTTAATTTTAATTATTGTGTACTGGTGTGCCTAAAAAGTCCAAACTTTATGTTCTGTTATTACTCTTGCATTAAAGTGGAACTCAGATTTTTTTTTTTTTTTTTTTTAAGTACCCTTGAGGTGGGGCCCCCCGAACACTCCAAGGGATAACTGCTTTTAGGGGTAGAGCAAAAAGGTGCGATACTGACCTTATTCCTCACTCTGGCGTGTGGGCAGGCCCTCACCATCTTTACATACAAAGCAGGGCTCCTGGTCCTGCATTGTTTTTGATGATGATCGATAGCAAGCACCTTACAGAAAAAGAGACAAGTCGCACATTGTAGTGGATGCCTGCCAGATTGGGGAATAAGGTAAGTAATGCAGCTTTATTTTTCTACTCTTTGACTAGATCAGTATGCATTGTGGGGGGAAGCCTAACACTAGGATTATCAGCTTGTGCTGGAAGCTGATACTACCTGAATCCTGTGCACTAGCTACTTCCCAGAGAAGTTGAACCCTTTCAGACTGCCTTTACGTAGAACCATTTCCCTAGAACTATTTGGGATGTCTAGAGAGTCCATATATGGGAGAATGTGAACCTGCTTCAAGGAAAATGACACATCATGACCTCACTGCAACCTCACAGCGCAGACCCTGCAAGATATCTTCTTGTACCCTCTAATGCCGCGTACACGCGATCGGAAATTCAGCCAGCAAAGGACCGATGAGAGCTTTTGGTCGGAAAATGCGACCGTGTGTATGCTCCATCGGACTTTTGCTGGCGGAATTCCCGCCAGCAAAAGATTGAGAGCAGGTTCTCAATTTTTCGGTCGGAAAAAGTTCCTATCCGAAAATGCAATGGTCTGTACAAACGCCGACGCTCAAAATTCCTATGCATGCTCGGAAACAATTCGACGCATGCTCGGAAGCATTGAACTTCATTTTCTCGTCTCGTCGTAGTGTTGTACGTCACCGCGTTCTTGACGGTCGAAAGTTCAGAGAACTTTTGTGTGACCGTGTGTATGCAAGGCAAGCTTGAGCGGAATTCCGTCAAAAAAAACCATCCAAGTTTTTTCCGAAGGAAAATCTGCTCATGTGTACGGAGCATAATTCATGGGTGCTCAACCCGTGGCCCTCCAGCTGTTGTGGAACAAGTCCCATCATGCCTCTGCCGTTGGGAGTCATGCTTGTAACTGTCAGCCTTGCAATCCCTTATGGAACTTGTAGTTCTGCAACAGCAGGAGGGGCACAGGTTGAGCACCTATGTAAAATTGGCCCCAAGTATCTTGTGCTTTTTGAATCTGGGTTCACTTTTTGATTGGGCCTTGACTATATTTCTTGTACATATAGTTTGACTCCAACTTGTAGTCCTCTTTCTAGCTCACAGCCCAGTGAGCACCTGTTTTGTCTAATGCTTATATGTAGGGTAATTGGATAGTGAGACATAGGAGGAGTTCAACTAAAACAGGACCACAGAGTATCTGGTGCATCTGTGCATGGTAACCAATCGGCTTCTAACTTTTCAGCTTGTTCAATTAGGCTTTGACAATAAAACCTAGAAGCTGATTGGTTACTATGCATCGCTCCACCAGATTCTGTGTGCTCCAGTTTTAGTAAATCTTCCCCACAGGGTAGTTTGCTAATGATCAGGGTGAGTAAAGTTTTCAGGAAGTGGGTACACCTAGGTTTTGGGCAGTGGCTCATCCCCAGGTGCTCACAGGATGTTTCAGACCAATTTTTGACGGTGCAAACTAGACCAGTTTGATCTTGCTGCTGCATATAGGTGACTTGGGGGTAAACCCAAGTCAACTTGAACTGTGTGTTTCACTCGCAGGAGTGAAAAAAGGAAGAGAATGCAGTCTCCAAGCTCTGACATAGAAGATTATCCTAAAGAGAATGATTCAACTACGTATGTAGAGTCACAAGTCAACCGGTTGGGTCTAGGGGGGGGATGCTTGGAGTTGTGCCTTTTGATTTGCTTGTCTTCCAGGCTCTAGCTGTTCACAGCTTTTATTTTATTTTTTTCCTCCTAATCTATTTTGCTGAAAAATTTCAACTCCATTTGTCAAGCTCAACCTCACAGCTCAGGTTCATTGATGGTGTGATTACATTTGATCATTGTCAGATTATTTCCTTTTGGATAAGTGGTTTCATGCATCATTGTTCTATTTTTGTTCATTTGGGTTAAGGTGTCTGATGAAAGATTAGGTAATTGTGGGCACCGTGGGCTTGATTTAAAAAGAACAAACAGGAGCTGCCCATAGCTGATAAACCCATATTGCTTAATTTTTGCTGGTTAGAAAAGGGAAATCCTCACATTTTAGATTCAAATGGTTATAGTGATATTGTGACCTATTCAAGAGTCTTATTTAAAAATGCACACATTTATAGTTAAACGTTTTATTTTTTTTATTGGGCATACAAACTCGGTTTTCCTTCCTAGTTAGTTAACACTTTTTTGTTTGCACCTTTCAGTCCATGCTACATTTAACTGAAGCCTTATCTTTTGGTGTGACTTGATAACTGGACTGGAAATTTCATTCTATGGTCACCATATTTTTTGTTTTTAGCATTTTTTTCTTTAGATCACCTATTAAATGGGTAAACCTTGATATTGGGTTCACTGGAGTGCACAAAAGTTTTGGTCTGGCTATGGGTTTTGCACATTTTTTTGTTTGTTAGAGAGACATTGGACTTCATGGGTGAGAGAGAGAGACTGTTGTCCATGGCAACCATGTTTATTTTTTCAGTGTAGATTAAAGGGGTTGTAAACCCTCACGGTTTTTCACCTCAATGCATTATATGCATTGAGGTGAAAAACCTCTTGTAGTGCACCAGCCCCCCCAGAGCCCCCATTTTACTTACCTGAGCTCAATCGTTCCTGCGCCGGGGACGAGCACACCCGCTCCAGCCCGGTGTCTCGGTTCCTGATTGGGTAGATTGATAGCAGCTCAGCCACTGGCTCCAGCTTCTGTCAATCAAATCCAATGACGTGAGAGCTGGGGGGGGGGGGGGGGGCGGCGGTCCTGCTGTCTGTGTCAATGGATGCAGCAGCAGGACACAGGAGCGCGACCGCATGGGTACCCTGAGGGAGAGCGCTTCACCGATGGGGCACTCAAGAAGGAGGAGGAGCCAGAAGTGCCGCTGAGGGTGTGGGTTTTGCTTTTTTTTTTTTTTTAAGTTTTTAAACTGAACATTTACATATCCTTTAAAGTGGAACTACACTGCATCTAAGCACCAAAAACACTAATTCATTTTTAATATTCAAAGCACTCCCCCATCCATGTCTCCATGCTTTATTTTGCTGGGAATTTCATGTTGAAAAACGCCCCCCCTATTTTTTTGGCCTGCGTCATCTTGAGTAAGGGCAGATGATTAATGTCGCATTTACTTTCTGAAATTCCTCTGCCCTTAGCTCAGGCATGCTGGCAGGAGGGTGTGCTTAGCTGAGAGATATCCTTTCCTATCTATTTACTGATGTTAACAGCATGTTGACTGAGACGGTGAAGTTCTGCTTTCAAGGAGAAGGGGAGAAAAAAAAATCCATACTTCTATGTTGCATTATCTGTGTGATGCTGCAGCTGTCCCATTTTGACTCCTAAGGGTCAGTTCACACCATAAATCCGCACATGAATGTGCTGTATGTTCCTGTGTGATTCAAATGCCATCCGGGTGCAGTGCAATTTCAGCCCATTCATTTGAATGGGTTAAAATGGCACCGGACCACACATAAGTAGTGCACTACTTTATAAAACATGCAGCAACCGGCTAGCATGGTACAACTGTACCAAGTGATCCAGTGCAGGCAAACGCATTGGATTTTGAGGTGTCTTTTGAGGCAACTGCTGCAGATCGCAAGTGCAGAGTGTTTTGAACACAGTGCAGGAAATGCACATGGGTCGCATGTTTCCTGCACCACATTCTGGTGTGAACTGGCCCTAAGATCGCTAGCTGAGTGATCACATGACCATTGATCCCTCAGCGGTCTGCTCCGATCAGAGAGCGGTGACTGTCCGCCACCAATCTCTGCTCCACTCCAATGCTCACTGGAGTGCGGGGCTGTGCACTGTCAATCGTGTAGCGGAGTGGATTGGACAGTATTGTCGGGATCCTTCCTGCACCTGACGCTGCTTTTTCACATCAGCTAATAGCGGGCAGTTGGAGGACTAAAGTAAGTGTACTGTGACCGTAAGAAAATTGCAGTCAAAAAGCTTTGGCAATACTTTTCTTTTCTAAACTTAACTCCCATATATGTTACATTTTGAAAGAGTCCAACAAAAAAAAATAAAGGTGGGTAGGTCCCTTAGCCTGAATTGGATATCTGTCTGTCAGCCCGTTCCTCTGATGCTGAATTACCGGGGTGTCAAGTGGGAGATTTTAGGTAACTTTCTGGAATTGAACTTCTCAGTCGTAATTAGTCAGTCTGCCACCAGTATAAGCCTTTTAAAAGAATAGAGGATTGCTGGCACACATGACGAACATATTGCAGAAGACTTGTGCTTCCTTTATGTTCACATAATAAAATGTGTATAGATCTGATGTCTTTGTGAATTTACTTAGCAGCTAACCTGGAATTCTTTCAAACCCATAAAAGAAAAAATAGTGATTGGTTGCCATGGGCAGTGGTCAGCACAGGTGTCTTTGGTTTGGCCCTTCTTCAACTACTATATCATTAGTAATAAGTTGTGTTGCGTAGCTGACTAAACTTTGTTACATACCACTGTCTCCATTCATGTTTTAATAAGAATGCATTTTCAGGCTTGTGTGACTTACCTGCACGGGATTTATATGGCACGCTGTTCACTTCCAAGGGATTTGTTTGCACATCTTCTCTGGGCTCCCATAATTTTGGCAAGCTTGCTTTGTTGTGATTAAACATAGCTTTATTGGCCTTACAAGTGTATGATCTTGCTTCATTTTAACTTTACGCTTCTTGATCTGTGATTCTTCTCAGCACCAATAAGGCCTTAACTGATCCAGCACGCAAGTTCCTAAATAGCAGCCGCGAGAAGCAGCTAAATCTGAAGCAGGTGGAGGAAAATCGACCAGGTACAATATACCACCATATACATGCCTTTGTTTCACTTTCACGTTGAAGCAAGGGAATCTTACATCTGCCTTGTAATATATGCGCATCTTATAGCTATGTACAGATGGACAAGTTTTAACACCTGCCGGCCCTTTATAAGAGGTTCTTAATGCCAGGAGGTGGGCCTTCTGATCATGTGAATGCTGTGATTAGCAGTCACAACTATCGCGTGATCGGAAAGCTCCCTTTTCAGTTGTTTTCTGCTAACCGCCGCTCTCTGCAAAATGTTTACATAGGGGCGCATATCTGCGGTCCCTTGGTGTTAAAGTCCACCCGCTAAGAGGCTACTTATATGCCTACCTTTGGTGGGAAGTGGTTGTTATTTGCTTATAACGCTAGTCTGGAAAAAATTTTATTTTCTTTTCATCTATCTTATTCAGGAAGCCTTAAAGAGGAGGTCCAGCCAAAAAAAAAATTAATATAAAAGTCAGCAGCTACAAATACTGCAGCTGCTGACTTTTAATATTAGGACACTTACCTGTCCAGAGAGCCCCCAATGTCGGCACCGCGGCCTATCTTGGGATCGACTCTCGGGTGCTGCTGCCGCCATTCCTGGTAAGGGGACCAGGCAGTAAAGTCTTTCGGCTTCGCTGCTGGTTCCCTACTGCGCATAGCGCGCTATGCTTTCCAGTTGGCCCGGCAGAGGGGGAAGGAGCAGGGTGACAGTAATAAGGAGAGCCGGCAAAACTGTAATCCTTGAAGTGACATTTATTGGTACATCAGAGTGACAATAAAACAATAAAGCTGACGCGTTTCGGCAATAGCCTTAGTCGTAGCTACGACTAAGGCTGTTGCCGAAACGCGTCAGCTTTATTGTTTTATTGTCACTCTGTGTACCAATAAACATCACTTCAAGGATTACAGTTTTGCCGGCTCTCCTTATTACTGTTGCATTGGAGTGTGTTGGAACACATCGAGCCTCGGCACCTGTGAGTGGACCTGGTGTATTGATTAAGTTGTCCCTGCAGAGAGCGCTGTTACCTTTCTTCTTTTTCATGAAGGAGCAGGGTGGCCAAACTTCCGGCAGATCGGGCTGCGGCCCGTCTCCTGAAAGTGGGGAAGGGGACCTGTCATAAACGGGTCCCCATTCCCCCCTGAAAGGTGCCAAGTGTGACACCGGAGGGGGGGGGGGGGAGCATATAAGCAGAGGTTCCACTTTTGAGGGGAACTCCGCTTTAAGGAAGCATTAATGTTAAAGGGTAACTCCACTTTTGTGAGGGGAAAAAAATTGCAAATAAAGAAAAAATAATATAGCGTGTACAACTGCGATACAAGTCCTATTGTAGTTGAATGTTATTAAAAATTACCTTTTCAATCTGCACCTGCTGTAATTTTCTGTAAATACAATATGGCTACCTGGAGTTGTTCTGTACACAGAATGTGTACTGACCACTCCCCAGAAACATAATTTCCTGCTCACCAATTTTCCCAGAAGTCTGCCCAAGATACAAGTCAGATGTCAGGTATCCCCTGCAACAACAAATTTCATTTTTGGTGAGATCTTTTCAATAGGAACATGTCTAAAGGGATGCAGGCTCAGCAACTTTCCTCATTAGTGCCCTTCAGCTGACTGATCATTATGAAACCACTCCCATTAGACTCACTTAGCACAGAGGCACAGCCAAACACACAGGGATTTCTTCAGAATAACAAAAGGTAGGAATCTGCAACAAAGGTTGTTATTATCCTTGCAATGTACATAGATTACCCAGGGGCGGGATGTTTTTTTTTTCTCAACAAAAGGAGTTGCGCTTTAAGAGCAGTATTTTTTTTTTATCCTACCTGCCTAGGTGGTTGCAGCATCTGTCCACTGCTGTCTCTAACACTGAGAACTGAGTGATTAAACACCGCCGATCGCTTGGTTCTCAGAGCTCCCGGAGCAGAGAGCTGGTGACTGTCAGTCAGCAGCTCTGCTCTGCAACCCTCAACACCCCCACCCCCCAACACACACACACACACTCATTGGAGTGCTTGGCTGTGGAGAGGGTGGGAGCGGCTGGCTCAGGCTCTCAGTGGCTCAGTGAGCTTTGACTGTACTTCTCCTTTAAGCTTACCTTAACAGATGTACTTCCTGTAACCATGAAAGGCAATTGGGAAACTTCAGTAAGTCTATAATACGCTCCTGCATACAATACTGAGAAGAGCTTTGCTCACACTTGTTAAACTTTTAATTTGTACCTAAAGAGGCCCTCCGGTCTCCCCAAAAAAAATGTAGTCAGCAGCTACAAATACTGTAGCTGCTGACTTTAAATATAAGGACACTTACCTATCCAGGGATCCAGCAATACCAGCACCCCGAGACGATTCTTCAGTCAGCTTTAGGTGCAGGTACTGGCATTGTAAGTAAGGGAAACCGGCTTCACAACTGGTTTCCCACTGCGCTAGTTGCGCTGCACTTGGTGAATGGTCCCGCAGTCTTCTGGGACCTGCGTGTGTCCCCGAAGGCTGTTGGGGGGGGGGGGGGGGCGAGAGGTGCAAACATGCTTGTAGATTGCCACGGTGATCTTAGCCAGAAGTGGGAGGGGGTACCTGTCAAAACCCCAACAAGCGGAGCTTCCCCTTATGTGTGAAACTCCACTTTAAGCATTGGCCAGTTTTGTTGCCCGTGAGGAAACAGAACAGAAATTTTTTACAATTTTTGTCTTAGAACTGGGGCTCAAAATGTCAAACAGATGTCTTGAATGGAGAGTTTATATGGCAGAACTGCCTTTCATAAACAGTTGTGTTTGATGGTTGTCCTCTTAGTACTTGGGTGTATGTCAAATTAGGAAGTAGGGTTCTAATGTATTCTATATTGCCTCTTTCAGGATTAATGCCACTGCAGTCTTCATCATTTTACAGCAGGTCGACGTCGAAGGATTATTCCCCAGCAAACACCTATTCTGACAGGTATGATCTTTCCCATTCGCCTTAAATTTTTTCAAAATTTTTTACATCCTCTCACCACTCCTCCCCTCCTTTAGACCCCTTTCACACTGGGGCGCTTTGCAGGCGCTATAACGCTAAAAATGGCGCCTGCAAAGCACCATGAAAGAGCCGCTGCTGTGTCTCCAATGTGAAACCCCCGAGGGCTTTCACACTGGAGCGAGGCGCTAGCAGGACGGTAAAAAAAAAAGTCCTGCTAGCAGCATCTTTGGAGCGGTGTATTCACCGCTCCTGCCCATTGAAATTAATGGGCAGCACGGCTATACCGCTAGCATAGCGCTACTGTGGTTTTAACCCTTTTTCGGCTGCTAGCAGGGGGTAAAAGCGCCCCACTAGCGGCCGAATAGCGCAGCAAAATTGACAGTAAAAATGAAATAGTGGTGTTTTACCGCCGACGCACCCACCACCCCAGTGTGAAAGTAGCCTTACGATAACGGTGGAGTGGCTTTTAGCCACATCGGCTGTTATCTCTAAAGAGCCAACCGCCCGCTCTCGCAGTTGCAGGCATCACCCCGGTATAACCCCTTCAAGCCATGAACGCAAAAACAAATATGCATTGCTATTTACAAGCAACAGCTGTTTTTTTGTGCCTAAATTGAAACAAAGCAGATGGGGAGAAGATTTGGGCAACAAATAGTTCTTTGTTTTAGAGACTGGATATGAAGGATGTCTTCCAGGGGTTTTCTTGTTATAAGAAGGGTTTAGCAGCAGTATCTCCTACCCTCTCTTACAGGTCATCTGGATCTACCCAGCCTTCTGCGAAGAGAAGCTTGGTCCTTCCTTCTCAGCCCAGCCCTCTGTCTGTGAAGAAATTGCGACCCAATCAAGACTACACAGGATGGAACAAATCACGGGTTCTCTCCAATCACCCCCAACCTCAACAGCTACAAGGGTATGTACAGTTCTTCCTGCCATCAATGTACTGGCTTACAGCAGACATCTGCGGGTCTGTTGATAGGAACACTTGGAAGTGGACCTGACACTGATGTTGCAGGTTTATACAGACACTGTCACTTTACCCACTGAGAGGAAACTGCAAATTGCTCCCAATCGCGTTGTCTCTTCCTCCTCCCCAAGAAAGGTTGAATACTCACTGATCCATGCTCCCTTGCCACCTCTCCATTGCAAGAGTCCACCCTGTATAAGATCCAATGTTGGAGGTTGTTCCTGGAGGTTCCCAACACTGAAATATCTGTTGTGAATTGTCCCGAAGCTTTAATAAGACAGGGCAAATAACATTGACTTGATGCTAATTTTGTTAACCAATAGCAGCCAATCAGATTGCGGTTTAATGAAGTGAAAACGGTGTAACATGGATTAGTTGCTACGGGATAATGAACTTTTCAGTATATTTTGCGCTATTAAAGTGTTACTAAACCCACAATGAGAAAAACAGTCTGTGTATGCAGTAAAGCTTGCTTGTTATACTCGCTGTGGGACCTAAGGGGTTAATCCTCTGCATTGTGTAAAAAAAAAACAAAAAAAAAGGCTGTTTTGATCCTGTCTTCTCTGATCCTCCCCTTCTTCCACAGTCCCCAATCCATCTGCTGACAGTAGAGAGCCCTGGAGGCACTCTGCACTGTCCAGACAGAGGGTCTGGGGTCATGCAGTGAGAGGATGAAAACTCCTCCTACAGACTTTAACCAGACACTGATAGAAGTCACAAGACTGCTACAGTATATTCGGCTAATGAGAAATGGTATTTGGCCGTTTATATTTACTAAAATTTCCACGTACTGTCGAGGACAAGATATAGTTAATGCAGGCTCCTGGGTTTAGTAACACTTTAATTCTTCTTAGGTTTATGCTGCGATCTTTACAACTGGCACTAAATAGGGTAGTTGCGCCCTAGCCATCAGCACAGTCTGCAGAAATTACCAGTTATAATATTTTGTTATTTCTCCACAGTTTTTCCAACCTGGGGAACACTTGCTACATGAATGCAATCCTGCAGTCCCTGTTTTCTCTGCAGCCATTTGCTACTGATCTGCTCAAGCAAGGTATTCCATACAAAAGGATCCCAATCAATGCTTTACTCAGGTATGACTCTGCTTTCCAGAAGTGCGTTGAAGGATAATACTTGCTAAAAGCCACACATAAAATTCACAGTATAGCAGTCTAACCTGCTTACATACGGCCAGTTACCATAAAGTTTGCAATTTGTGTTGCAGACGCTTTGCCTTTCTGCTGGCCAAAAAGGACGTCTGCAGTGCTGAAATGAAGAAAGATTTATTGAAAAAAGTTAAGAGCGCCATCTCTGCCACAGCCGAGCGATTTTCGGGCTACATGCAGAATGTAAGTGACCAGGGTTTATACAGTATATGTGATAATTTTGACATTTCAGCAAACCTTTTCTATTGAGGACCTCTGCTCATTAGCTGATCACTTTAACCATTTGCTGACCAGGCCTTTTCTGGAACTTATTGTTTAAATCAGTATTTTTGCTAGGAAACAAAAACTTTTCTTTCACTCATGGCTAGTGTTTGGCTGAAGCCATTTATTATCAATTAACTGTGTTTACTCTTTAAATCATAATGACAACAGAAACTACCCAAATGGCCCTGATCAAAAGTTTACATACCCGGGGAATGTTTGGGTTTGGTACAGACACAAAAGGTGGCACACAGATTAAAATGACAAACGTTAATTTCCCACATGTGTGGCTTTTTAAATCACAATTAGTGTCTGTGTATAAATAGTAAATGAGTTTGTTAGCTCTCACATGGATGCACTAAGCAGGCAAGACACTAAGCCACGAGATAGAAAAGAACAGTCAAAAGACCTGCGTAACAAGGTAATGAAACTTTACAAAGATGGAAAAGGATATAAAAAGATATCCAACGCCTTGAATATGCCAGTCAGTACTGTTCATTTAATAAGTGGAAAATTTGGGGATCTCTTGTTATTTTCTACCTCATCATGGCTCAGTGTCTAGTCTGCTTAGTGCATCCATGTGAGAGCTAACAAACTCATTGACTATTTATACACAGACAATAATTGTGATTTAAAAAGCCACAAATGTGGGAATTTAACCTTTTAATTGCCATTTTGTTTTGTGTGCCACCTTCTGTGTCTGTACCAAGGGCAAAATTCCAGGGTATGTAAACTTGTGATCAGGGTCATTTGGATAGTTTCTGTTGTCATGATTTAAAGAGTAAACAGTTGATTGATAATAAATGGCTTCACTCAAACACTAACCATGAGTTAAAAATATTTTTGTGTTTATCATTCATATTCTCTGAAAAATAGCCAAGAAATCATAAATTCTGCCAGGGTATGTAAACTTATGAGCACAAATATATATTATACATTTTTTTTTTTACATTTTTTTTGCAGAGACCCAAGAGATCGTTATAATATTTTATGTTGCACAGTATTTGTGCTGCATTCTTCAAGCACAGTTTTTTTTTCTGTATAAAAATGCACTTTAATGAATTTTAATGCGAAAAAACACCATAGATAACCCATTTTTTTTCTAATTTTATTTTTTATATTTAAACTGTCCCTTTTTTATTTTATGTATTTTGATCACTTTTATACCTATTGCAAGGAATGTCAACATCTGTTGCAATAGAAAAAGAATGACCGGTCCTCTTTACATTTAAAAGCAAAAAAAAAGGTAAGAGATATTTGGTGTCTTTTTGGCCCCCTGGGTAAAGACGACCTGTCATCCCTATTTTTATTACAAGGGATGTTTACATTCCTTGTAATAGGAATAAAAGTGATCAAAAAACATAACTATGGCCCAAGAACCGGAAGTTACCTCATGACATTGCTTCGGTCCTTCAAGGGCATAGAGACGAGTGGTGGCCTTCTTGGCCTCACTCTTCTCCATACCCAACTACTGCCAGCATCTGATTGCTCCTGGGGGGCTTAACCAATCGGTCAGGTTTAGGAGGTGGCACGGGGGGGGTTGGGGGTGCCACCTCCTTCCTTTTTTTTTTTTTTCCCTCACTTTTACCCGAAAGACAATTTGTCTCTAGTAACAAAAAAATACCAGGGTTATGGCAATAACATTGAGGAAGGATTAGAATCCCTGATGGATAAATATTGCTTTGTGTACCCATTAGAGATATTTCCTGTCAAGCGAATGAAGAAGCTTGTAGCGTAAATCACAGTAAAGAGACAGTTGCTGTGGTCAAGTGACCCTACTTGGCACATTGGCATTCGTCACTTTTTTTGTTTTGCCATGCCAATGCTCATTGTATCTGTTATCATTTATTTTGTGATTTATAGGCCACTGCCTATAGTAGGTAAGGATGTTAAAGTGCAACTTTACCCTAAAACAACTTGATAAAAACATCTTTAGCAAGAAACACATTAATAATTATGCTACCGAAATTTGCATGTGCTGTAACCGGCCTCCAGCATTGTTCCTGTTTTCTTCTTGCTGGATGCTACCATTTTGCTGAAGCCCAGAGTACTGAGCAGCATTAAATCTGTAGGCTGCCAGCAGATTGGCCTCTACATATTGGGCACAGTGCCTAAAAATGAAAAGCAACTGAGCATGTGCAAAGCAGGGCGAGACAGCGTATTACTGGATTTTAAACAGTATAGGCACTTATAATGCTTTACATAGCTATACCTGCAAAAGGGCCCAGCCTGAAGTGATCTAGCAGGGTTTATTTTCTGACTAAAGTTACACTTTAAGAAGCTTGACTCCTGCCACATAGGCTATTCTCTCCTGCCGCCACTGGGGATGCATTTATCACACATACCAAGAGGCAGAAGTTTTATTCAGCAAGGGAAACTGCAAGATCTCATTCCAGCTCTATGGCTACATGTAAACCACATGTCCCAGCGATAGATCCCACGCTGCATCACCAGGTTGCTTGTTACGGATCCCAATGACATGCAGGAAGAAGCCAGCACAGGACCCAGTTATGCAGCAGCAGAGGACAACGCAGGATTCGTTGGTAGGTTTATTCAGCATAAAACAGCAATAATGGTATAAGGGGAATTGAAAAACATTTTAGCTAAGGACTGCACTCTTTAATACATGTAATTTTTTTTAATGCAAATAATTTAAGTAACTGAATTTGAATATCGGCCTCTTGCAGTTCCTGTACAGCAGGGCTCAGAGAGGAAGGAATAGGCAGCACAAGGACCAGTCAGTTGTGCTGCAAATCTAATGTTGCAACAAGAATAAATGCTGATATGAGAGAGCAGATTAACAGATGAGCTCATCAGTCTGCTGCTTCTCCTTTTACTGTACCTGCCAGATCTTTTGGCAGGTAAAGCAGTTCCCATATATGTATTTCATCTGCATATTTTGGCGTTTGCTCAGAGTTGCGCTTTAATACTGTGAGTTGCATTGTTCTAGGATGCCCATGAATTTTTGGGCCAGTGCCTTGATCAGCTGAAGGAAGACATGGGAAAGCTGAACAAAACCTGGAAGTCAGAATTGTCCTCCGATGATGCTTCTGGAGTCAAAGCCATAGATGACATCGCTGCAACCCGTGTCTACACCTGTCCGGTCATTAACAATTTTGAATTTGAGGCTCAGCATTCCATCATCTGTAAAATGTATGCACATATTTTTTGCATGCTTATTTATTTTTATATTTTTAATTCCATACTATTAAACTTTTCTCTTTATTAGATTTAACCAAAGTGCATTATATTGTGGTTTCCAACCTTTTAATCAATTTTTACTCTGCCTTAATATCTGGGCCGCAAGATCTCAGGAGCCATACAGGCTGAGCAATTACAACCAGTGGTTTCTGTGGGCAGTTCTGCTTCAATTTGTCCATTAACACTCTCATTCCCTAGTTCAAGTATTTTTTATCTTTTTTTTTGTAACATCACTTTCAGTAATCACTGATTTGAGGAAGCCCTCGCAATTTTTTTTTTTTTTGCATTTATACTGGTTGGTGGATTCTTTCACCAATGTCTGGCGATATCTCAAACTTCTTAGCGTGAAGCTGTGCTCAGTAGGAAAAACGTTTTCTAATAGGCATACACTATTGTCCCCATGTACTTATAATTATATAGTATAAACAAACATGACATTTATAACTGATGAACCTTGATAAATATTTGGTATAAGCTGATCGCATTTAGTCCCCGTTCAAACCGGTGCAGATTTGAAATCGCCGTACTGCAATGCGATTTCAAAGCCGCACATCAGTGCGATTTGCACTGCCGATTTCATTGCGGCTTGCCACTTTAAACGAACTCTATGCAAGTCATAATGAAATCGATAAAAAGTAGTGCAGGAACCTTTTTTTCATAATCGCTGCGACATTAACTGTTCCATTGTGTGCGACTTGTCCTGCGATTTGGAACTGTCAACTTGCATGACAAGTCGCACCGGTGTGAACGAGGGCTTCTACTACTTTGTTACCTATATACTTTATAGCAGTGTTTCTAAATCGGGGTTCTTCCAGAGGTTGCTAGGGGTTCCTTGAGCAATGATGGACTGGTCTCCCACCTACGATGACCATCAACACAAGGGGCGCAATTTCCCACTAACCACCAATGTAATGTTCGTTCTGCACGCCTGTGACCCGTTTTCAGCTGACAGCAGGCTGAAGTCTCAGAGCCAGTAGATGCCCTGGAAAGATTGCGACCATCTGGTCCAGATCCACCCAGGAGCCTAGATCGGCACCCGGCTCAGCCTCTCTGCAAGCTGCTGAAAACTTGAGCCAGCCGCCCGCCACAGCCCAGTGCTCCAGTGAGCATGGGGGGGCAGAGCAGACAGTGGTGACTGACAGTCACCAGCTCTCTGCTAAACGAGCTCTGAGAACCGAGCGATCCGTGATCTTTGATCACTCGGTTCTCAGTCTTGGTGCCGGCAGGGGCCAGATGCAATATCAGACCGATGCTGCATCCACCTAGGTGAGTATGATTTAAAAAAACAAAAAATCTCTTTTAGGGCTTTGTAACCAAAGTATATGCCTAGGGTGTCATACTCTAGTTATGCCACATTTTTTAATTCATTTATTTAAAGCTTTCTTCAACTTGGTTCCCCAAGACCTTGTAATTTTAAGGGTTCCTCAGACAAGTCATGCTCAACCAGGGTTTCTCTAGAGTTTGCAGAGGGGTTCCTCTTAACAGTTGCTTATTGAGCTCCCATTTGAGGGTGTCTGCATAGTTCCAGGGCCAATTTTATCACTGACCCTTATAAAGACTTGAATTTTTTTTTTTTTTTTTTTAAAGGGTCCCAATCGGTCTGAATTATTTATTTATTTTTTTCCCAATGGTTCTCAGGAGTTAAAGGTTGAGAGGCTATTCTAGAGAATTACTTTTCTGACTTGGATCTTGGCTCAATCCTTTTCCACTGATAACAAGAAGCTATATTATTGCCTCTATTTGCTGCTAAGGGTCCGATATTTAGGCGATGGGTCTTGGCCTACAGCGTTTGGACTTTGCATCTGGAATGGGAGGCTACACAGCAATTTTTTGGGGTTTAGAAAGTACTTTGTAGAGCCTTCTGGTGTCTGCTCTCCAGCCATATTCATTTGTACATTAATAGACAATGTGGCCGGTCTGCTTTATACTGTATAGTGCTTTACACTGTTGTTTTTAGCCAAGGAAGCTGCCATCTTGGCCTCTGTTTAATCTACAATTGCCATGATGCTGCACATGTGATCAGTTATGACACCAGCCATTGGATGGTTTGACAGTCTGGTTGAGAGCACAACCAATGGGAGGGTTACATTCCTGGCACGTGCCGGAAATGTAACTGTTGTTTGAAACTGTTAAATGGATAGGTTTACGTCCGCTTTAAGAGTCTTTCAGGAGTCGCTACTGGCTATTACCTAAGCTAAATGGAAAGGAAATCTCAATATTTAGTGCAGTAACTCATAGCAACCAAGCAGAATCTATCTTCTGCTGGCTTTAACGGGGCGGTTTGATTACTTCACTACAAAAAAAAAAAACTAAAATAAAAATACCTTTTTGTTTTAATTTTGTGTCTTGAATTGATTGCTTTTAATGCAGGTGTGGTGAAACCGTGATAAAACGGGAGCAGTTCAATGATCTCTCCATTGATCTACCACGACGAAAAAAGCGATTATCTTCAAGGTCCATACAGGATTCCCTAGATCTCTTTTTTAGGGTACGTTTAAAGAAATATATTTACATTCATGCAATGTTAATTCAAAGCCCAATTGAATTTTTCAGTATTATATCTTCGAAATAAATCTAGGTGCATCAAACCTAAAGCACCCCGTGCTTTCTGTGTGGAAAAACTGATGGCTGTTCAGATTTCCCCCCTGCTGCTTCAGAGTTAGAACTCTCCAATCAGCAGGTAAGCTTAGCTGCTTGGAGAGCTCTACCCCTTACTCAGCAGTGGGCGTGTCTGACCTCTGCAGAAAGACCACTGCTTCCACAAAGAGCGAATGTCCTTTTCTGCAGCATGCTAACCTAGCATACCTTTTGTTTATATCTCCTTAAATAATATTTAGTTAGTTTGAATTGAAATTTGGCTTTAATACAATGCTGATTTCTAATTTCTAAAGTGATGTGCCTGAATTATGCTCGCCTAGAGTGTCTTTTCCCAGTAAAAGTAGTCAAACATTTGGCTATATATATCAGAGAAGCCGCACTAGAATCGCCACGATTCTGCCTGCAATTCCAAATCGCGGTAAAACACATGACGTGCGTTGGGTGCCATAATTCTTAATAGTACCGCAAACACGGTGCAGTTTTTGCCGCTCACAGAATCGCACCTTTACAAACCCTGCTAAGCTCATCAGCCAAAAAGGAGCAGGAACACATAGGACAATACATTGAAGTGAATGGGCTGCCCTATTCCCAACACGTGGAATCGCGTGTAAATCGTTTTTTAAAAATCGCAAGCGGGAACTCTCGTTCCTGCTGTGCAACATGTGCACATGTTTGCTCTCTTGCATGATTTTTGTGAAAATGAAAATCTTGATATTTTGCAGATGGAAGATCTTGAATATTCTTGTGAAAAGTGCAATGGAAAGTCTGCAACTGTAATACACAAATTCAGCAGGTTGCCCAGGTAAGTGTTTTATCACCTTTTTATATATTTTTACTGGTTAGTCAGGTAAAAGTCTAATTTACCAACAGATTTGCAAATCTCTTCAGCCTTTTTGATGATTTATGCACTTGTAGACAACACTCTGCATTCTTGAGACTTCTCTCTTCAAAACAATATTGTATTTGAGCAATACAGCTTGGTCTAGGACCCGTCCCAGTTTGTGATTAGACAGTGAAGGAGCAGAAGCAGAAATTGTTGAGATTGCCAGTTTGCGGTCTTCTCCAGCCAGGAATCTTCCAGTATTCAGAATGATGGGTTCTGTGCAATGGTGAAGGAGAAAACAAATACAGCCTTGCCTCCTTTTTAGAGATTTCTTAAGCCTGAGTATCTTGTGTTGAGGCAACCCACTTTTTGCTGACTGGCCGTGGACCGGAACCAGGCTGCACAGCAGGAGGCACATGGGAACAAAGGGCTGCTGGGGCGCTTTACTATCTGTTCCCGGCTGTAGTAGGGGGCAGTGTGGTGTGCGATTCAGTCAATCACATGGCTCCCTTTTTATTTTTTTTATATTTTTTGAAAAAGCTGTATTTGGAATGTACAAAACGTACACTTCATTCATGCCAATGTACATGACTTATATTTTGTTTTTGTGTGACTACTGCATTGTTGAATCACTATCAGCCTTTTTGTACTCATTAACCACTTCAGCCCCAGAAGATTTGCCCCCTTAATGACCGGGCCATTTTTTGCGATAAGTCACTGCGTCGCTTTAGCTGACAATTGCGTGGCCGTGCGACGCTGTACCCAAATAAAATTGACATTTTTTTTTTTTTTTTCTCTACAAATAGAGCTTTCTTTTGGTGGTATTTTGATCCCCTCTGTGGTTTTTTTATTTTTTGCTCTATAAACAAAAAAGACCGACAATGTTGAGAGAATTTTTTTCTTGCTATAATAAATATCCCTAATAAAAAAAACAAATTTCTTCATCAGTTTAGGCCAATATGTATTCTACATATTTTTGGTAAAAAAAATCGCAGTAAGCATATATTGATTGGTTTGCGCAAAAGTTATAGCGTCTACAAAATAGGGGATAGATTTTTAACATTTTTTATTAGTAATGGCGGCGGTCAGCGATTTTTAATTATTTTTTTTACATTTTTTTTAGTGGTACTGCGATGGACAGATCGGACACTTTTTTTTTTTGGGACCATTGACCTTTTATACAGTGATCAGAACTAAGAATAGCCACTAATTACTGTATAAATAACACTGGCAGGGAAGCGATTAACACTAGGGGGCGATCAAGGGGTTAAATGTGTTCCCTCACTAGTGTTTCTAACTGGGGGGGGGGGGACTGACTGGAGGAGGAGGGAGACATATCGCTGTTCCAAATTTCTAGGAACAACAGATCGCTCTCTCCTCCCCTGTCAGAACGGGGATTTGTGTGTTTACATTGACAGATCCCCGATCTGCTGCTGTACAGCGGGAACACGCGCATCTGCTATGGCTCTTAAAGGAGCCAATGTACAGGTACGGCGATTCGCGGGAACGAGCCAACCTGCCGCCGTAAATGTGCGTGAGCTGGTCGGCAAGTGGTTAAGGGTTCTAGTAATGAGATGTCCACATCACATTTTTTTTTTTTGCTTCCTTTCAACCATTTCAAATTGACATTGGCAAATGTAACATATGAAGTTCTATTAAGCAGACCAGTTATTCAAGTCACTGGTGCCCACACAAACTATCAGCTGTAGGTGGGTCTAACTTTTAATAGTATTGAATTCTTCCCTGATGCTATGCTTATTTCTGCAGGGTTCTCATTCTTCACCTGAAGCGTTACAGTTTCAATGTGACCCTCGCACTAAATAATAAAGTTGGCCAGCAAGTAATCATACCACGATATCTCACCCTGTCATCACACTGTACAGACTGCACGCGGCCGCCGCTGTCTCTGATCTGCAATGCACAGCCTGTAATGTAAGGATGCTCCTGTGTAATATAAATATATATTTATGCATTCACAATACTGTCTTTTTCATATGAATTTAAAACACAATTGAATTTTCTCAGAGAATGCTGTAAAAACATTTAATGTGCTGCAAAAAGGGTATCTGTAAAAAGTCACTATATACTCTGTAACCCAGGTCGCATGATCATTTTCAAGTTTCTCTGCAACTCAATGGGCAATGTGGGGGCAGAGCTCATTCTCTGATTGTGATGTGTCCTGCAAACTTCACTGCATAATCCTGTCCTTTGCACAGAGCTCTGGCGGTCACATAGCGATTTGTTAAAAAATAAATACATCTAAATAGTAATGAACCCCCCAACCCCACCCCCCACCCCCCTTTTTTTTTTTTTTTTTTTTTGGCTGCAAATCTATGGTTATTTAACTAAGCAAACATTAATCAATGGTTAAAAAAAAACTAAGTAATGTTTGCTTAGTTAAATAAAGACTGTTATAGATATTTAGATTTTGTTTCCAACAAGTCATGACACTTTAAGAACAAAAAACAGTGAAAGCATTTATGCAACTAATTAACCCCTACACGACGGCCGTGCGCAAATATGCGGCCCCACTGGACTGGGCTTTTTTTTTTTTCTGTGGGGCTGCATATTTGCGCCATCTCCCTTTGTGCTGGGAGAGCGCTGCTCGGCACGCTCCCAGCACAGAGACCGGGGTCTCACCGAGAGCACCGGGCCCCAGTTCTAACGATCGGGAACCAGAACGGCTGCTTCTGGGTCACCTGATCGCTGTGATAGCCTCTGATTGGCTATCAGTGATCAGTCATTGTGGAGCCCATCCCCATTGTGAATGGACGAGAGAGAGATGATGTTTCATTTTCTGTCCGAGAAAAAAATACAATAATGATAATTAAAAAAAAAAAGAAAAAGACCAAGGCTTGATCTAGGTCAGTGCCAGAGTTAGTGTTTGGGTCAAGGTCAGGGTCAGTATTTTTTGGAAAGGATTGTTTTTTCAATTAGTATCGGTGTATTTTAGGGAGGTTTAAAAAAAAAAAAAAGCAAAATGCGCACTATTTTTTCTGGGCTATGCTACGGGTACAAACAGCTAACATACAAACATATGGCATTGCTGCAATCATCAGGAGCAGGAGAATTTATTTAAGGTGGTTCTTTGGTAGTAGTAGTAGGTGGTTATTATGGTAGTAGCAAGAAATATACAGTTTCATTTTAAAAAAACGTGTTTTGTTTTCTTTTTTTTACTATTTTGGGCCAGTTTTTCTTTGATACAAAATAATCAGGAGAATATTTATTACCATTTACCATTAAATGAAAACCCAATTTGTCCTGAAAAAAATGCGGTATAATCCACCTGGATGCAAAGAAGTTGTGATGTTATGTACGATTTTAATAACGCATGTCAAAATTGGGCTTAGACAAGTAGATTTGTTTTACCCTTAGGCGTGAAGGGGTTAAACAGGTTTACAAAAACCTAGTTTTGGGCTTTTGCAGTCATGGTGTTGATTAATGTATCTGTTTAAATCTTTATACTGTAATTCTGATTTAGGGTGTGTTATGCTGACTGTATCGTGTAACTTTTTTGTTTAACCTTTTTCAGGAGTTTCCGTCCATTAAAAGCCTCACAGATGGTAAATTCCTGCACTGCTAATAATAATTCACGGTATGTGGATTCAAGTTTATCTCTAGTACAATCTGGATTAGTGATTAGGATGGTTTAGAAAGCACTAATGTATCTTTAGAAGCTATTGAAAATACATGGCGGTACTTCTGATGAGTTGAAACATACCAGAGGAACTTGAATAAATATGGGGTTTAAAGGAGTACATAATACAATAACCTTCTATACCAAAGTTTGCAAATATTTTTTAAATGATTCACTAGAGAAAATAGTAAAAAAAAACCTATGATTATGGTTTGAGACATTGTGTAAGTTTAAGTTTGTTTGTTTTTTTTAAATTGTTTTATTCTTTTCACTAATTATGTAAATTCTTACTTTTCAAACAAACATTAAATACAAGGGGCATCATGACAATGGTGCTGCAGACCATGGGTTTTATTTAATTATTTTTTTTGAAGTGTCATCACATCAGAACTTTGATTTTAGGGCCAGTTCACACCGCATGCAGTCCAGTGCGTTTTTTTTTTTTTTTTTTTTTTCAGCATCAAAAATGCATGAAAAGTAGTCTATATGGTTTCCAATGGCATAGTTTACACCAGTGCAGTCAGTTCCAGGGCTTTCCAGTTCCAGAAAAAAAGTAGAACATGCTGCATTTTTTCCTGCACTGGACTGCTGGAACTCGGTAAAACGTACTGGAATGCATTAAAAATGCACAGGACCCCAGTAAAATGAAATAACTATAGAAAAAAGGCATCTGGAAACGCATCAAAAACTCTCTGTAATGCACCAAAAACGCATTAACAAACGCGCATGCAGAAATAAATCCGGAACGGATCTGGTGTGCTTTTTTGTGGCGTAAACCAGCCCTCAGACTGCTGCTCTGTAATTGAATCTCCTAAAAATTTGTATGAATAAAGCAAAGCACATAGGGGTAGGTGAGGGGCAATTAGTCACTTCTCTTATTCATTTGAGCGTTTTGAGTTCTGTAAACAGACTATTTCAGCAGAGCAGTTAAAGTGGTTGTAAACCCTTACAATATACCCAGTGAAGGAACTTTTCTCAGGTGGTACACAAGTTGTACCTGTCTATCTGTAGTCTTCTCTTCATCCCTTCAAAGTGCTGAATTTCTAAGCTTGGAGAGCTGAAGTCACACTCTGCATAGCTCAGTGAGCTGATTGGAGGGAAGAGGCACACCCCCCCTTCACCAAGCACACAGGAACAGAGCTGAGGCTGTCAATCAGCTGCAGCTCCCTCCCCTGTCACCATTTTTTCTCTTGGTGTCCTGAAAACTTGTCAGTAGTGACTCATACTGATAGCAGAGGAAGGAGGTAGCAGACAGAAATCACACTTAGTGCTCTGGATTGAGTAATTTTGAGGGCTATGCTTTGTCCATATTTCCTGTCTGAGGTTTACAACCACTTTAAGGTTTGCCTCTACACATGTGTAATTAAAATTTTCATTATTCAAAATGTATCTGACAGAAAAATGAACTTTCAAAATGTAATTTTAGTTTTGAATGTGAAGAATATATGCTGTGTACAAAAACCGCCAAACATTTCCTTTAAAGTATTAAATTCTCCATTTAGAAAACAACCCTTTAAATCTGCAAGCTACACGCCTATTTGTCTGGACTCTGAAAGCGAGGACGAGCATTTGAAGAGATGTGTGGCCAACACCCAGAGACTGGGCACCAGTTTGCAGGGAAAAGAGGGACAAACTGAAGACCAGGTGACCTATCTGGATTGTCTTTGTTGTTCCCATGTAGCCCGAAGTTCGCCTAGGGCAGTGATGGCGAACCTTGGCACCCCAGATATTTTGGAACTACATTTTACATGATGCTCAACTACACTACAGAGTGCATGAGCATCATGGGAAATCTAGTTCCAAAACATTGGGGTGCCAAGGTTCGCCATCACTGGAATAGGGGGTACTACGAGTGTAGACTCATTGGGCAACTCTGTGGCACTCTGGTTTGCCTGATTGTTGTAATAATATGGTGTTAGACAAAGGACAAGTATATGTCTCTAAATTATTTATATTAGATTTTTGCAGTCCTTTGAACACTCCTGAGAGAGGAAAGGATAGCAGTCTGAGCCAGCCAGGAATCGTTGTTCAACATGGTGGTGTTAGTCTAGCACTGTGAAGAAAAGATGTTCATTGTTAGGGGTTCACATACACTTTTAAGTCTAGTGTTTAAATTACAATGAAAACATAATTGTACCAGTAAAAGTCTGGAATGAAGTGGTGTTTAACTTATGTTCTTACTGAAAAAAAATGTTGCTATTGTTTCCTTCACTAAAAGAAACCAAAAGTAGAAGGCGCCAAATGCTCGGAGCTCGCTGACACAAGCTTCGATGACATGAATGATGAAGATTTGATAGCCGCCGTTCTGGAAATAAGTAAAAAAGACAGGCCTGTGGATCAGGAGGACGACAAACTTGCTAGCAGCCCAGACACTGGATTCGGTGGTGACGACGACCTGCAGGAAACTGCGACCACTATGGAGGTGCTGGAAGAGCAGAAATCGAATGTGGTAAAAGATTCAGGTGTGTGTGGGGAGAACGCACTGCTTTGACTTTAACTGTATTGGGCAGCATAAAAATGTCAGCGAACCCTTAGGCTGGGTTCACACTATTGTGAATTGGATGTGGGTTTCAGCCGCACGTAGCTATTAGTGGCCATGGCACATGTGGCAGTACATTGTTTGTACACTGAGCCGTGCATGTGCCTTGGCTCCAAGATGGCGCACGAGTATTTGTTTGTGCGTGTCCACCGTGACCGTATGTGCAGATCGTCCCGGCGCACAGCCATCTTATTTAAAGAGTATATGGTTGACATGCTTCCAGGGGACAGCTGTGGGACACAGAGTAGGCTCTGTATAGTTACATAGTAAGTGAGGTTGAAAAAAGACACAAGTCCATCAATTCCAACCTATGTGTATGATTAGATGTCAGTATTACATTGTATATCCCTGTATGTTGCCTTCGTTCAGGTGCTTATCTAATAGTTTTTTGAAACTTTCGATGCCCCCTTTCACCGCCTGTGAAAGGGAATTCCACATCCTTGCCGCTCTTACAGTAAAGAACCCTCTACGGAGTTTAAGGTTAAAAGTTTTCTCCCTATTGTAGGGTCACCAGTACGGTATTTGTATATTGAAATCATATCACCTCTCAAGTGTCTCTTCTCCAGAGAGAATAAGTTCAGTGCTCGCAACCTTTCCTCATAACTAAGATCCTCCAGACCCTTTATTAGCTTTGTTGCCCTTCTTTGTACTCGCTCCATTTCCAGTACATCCTTCCTGAGGACTGGTGCCCAGAACTGGACAGCATACTCCAGGTGCGACCGGACCAGAGTCTTGTAGAGTGGGAGAATTATCGTTTTATCTCTGGAGTTGATCCCCTTTTTAATGCATGCCAATATTCTATTTGCTTTGTTAGCAGCAGCTTGGCATTGCATGCCATTACTAAGCCTATCATCTACTAGGATCCTATCGCTTACTTTAAAGCAAAATGTGAGTCACAAGGTGTTGGTTGTCTGGCTAAGGTGCTTAGCAGGATTGTTACATAGGTGCTTAGTGAGCCCTATTAAAGGATCTCTCTTCTGGGGTATGTAAATACTAAACCCAGGTACCTTTTTGTGGCTTGTAATGACTTCAAAAAAGAGAAGCGGTACTAACACTACAGGGAAAAGCACAGCTATGTCGTCAGTAGCTCCCGAGGAGCCTAGTTGAAGCCCTAGTGTTGTATCCCCTGAGAGACCAAAGGCTTCCGGGCAATCTGAGCCGCTGCGCTTAACTGGTATTGTGCCTACAGTCAACGCTGCTGCTTCACCCTTTATCACAAGGGATGAACTGTCCTCAGCCCTAGCCAGATTAGAGCACAGGATTGCTGGCATGATTGCCTCCATCCTGCAGGGTGGCAAGAAGCGTGACAGATCCCCCTCCCCTGAGCCTCCTAATTGGAGCAGGAATGGGTGGAGGAAGTCGAAGAGCTAGATGCTAAGGACTCTGGAGATGGCCTGGCAGATGAGTCGCAGACTTGTGTGGCTTAAGAACTGGTCAGCCAAGTTTCCCTGTAAGAAGTTATTGGCAGGGTTCCCCTTTCATGGGGAAAGTTTGATCTGGACAAATGCATCCAAAAAGATTTTCGGAGGAAAGTTCTTGACTTCCTGTAAAGAGAAGGACCAGGTGTCCTCGGGTATTTCAGCGCCAAGGCAGTTCCACCACCAACAGAGCGCTAGAGCCAGGGGCAGGCCGCAGGGCCAGGCCCAGAAAAAACCCTGGGTCCAGAACTCTTCTAAACCCGACAGCAAACCCTCCTTTTGAGGGGACGCCCCCGCTCTATCAGGTGGGTGGAAGGCTGCTCCAATTTGCAGACATTTTGGAGAAGAGTGGGTCACCTCAACAGTGTCCTGCGGTTACAAGCTGGAATTACCAAGGTTTCTAAGATCCAACGTTCCTGCGGAAGGGCGTGATCATACAGGTTCCGGGGTGCAAATGAGGCACAGGGTTTTATTCGAACCTGTTCACGGTTCTAAAGCCAAATGGGGACATAAGGCCAATCTTGGACCCAAGATCCCTGAACCAACATCTCTTAATCCAATCCTTCAGGATGGAGTCAGTCTGCTTGGTAGAAGCCTCGCTCCAAATGGGAGACTTCTTTGCCTCCATCGATATCAAATGTGTATTTACACGTACCTTTCAGCCTCATCAGTGGTTCCTGCGATTTACAGTAGAGGAACGTCATTTCCGGTTTGTGGCACTGGCCTTCGGGCTTGCCACAGCACCTCGAGTGTTTACAAAGATCCTAGCACTTATTTTGGGTCTTGTAAACCTAAAGTGTCACTAAACCCGGCTGTAGACGGTTCGAAGTTCAGCATGTACCGGCCAAGATTCGAACCATGTATGGACAGACTGAATGTACCCAAGTTGATCAATCAACTTGGGTACAACCAGCCTGCCAGATTTTACATGCGATTATCGCTAGCAGCTGTCAAAGCCGCTTTCAATAATCGCTGTTCTCATGGCGTGGACGGCTTGGTGGTTGCATGAAAAAAATTTGCACCGTCTATGGCCGGCCTGAGCAACACTAGGCAGCACAGGCACAAAATGACCTTGGCTTTCTGTCATTCTACATGAATGATTTTTGTTTTGTTTACATCATTGATCTCACCAATATGGAGAGCCGCCTCTACGCATCTCAACTCAATACAGACATACGCATATCTGTTTGCACTATGGTCCTTTTTTCAGAAGATCTGCCAGCGGGATCTCCCTATATTTCAGTATTGGTATACCCCTGTGCATGAGCCCTTGGCTATTATTTTCATATACTCATTGCGGCTGATTTACTAAATAGTTTACTTCAATTATTGAGTCCTGTGAAAATTAAACCCGTTTACTTTATGTGCATGATTGGATAATTGAAGTAAATACTTGCAAAATGTATTGTGTAAACAATAATGATCAAATCCTTAAGTAAATTAGCCAGATATTATTGCAGATTGGAGCCTTTTTTATGTGTGTGTGTGTTTGATGGTGTTTGCACTAGTATTTGTGTGTCTTCCAGCTGACGGAGATGCAAATGCTCTCTCCATTCTTGGCAGATTTAACCGGAATGTATTCCTTGTTTCAGGTGTGACCCAGTACACAGACATGGTCAAAGACTTTGATGAGAATAAAGAGAACAAGACTCCAGAGGGCTCTCAGAACGAGGTGGAGTGGATGCAGTATGAGCTGGAGAGGGAGCGAGAGGAGCAGGAACTCCAGCAGGCCTTAGCACAGTCTCTTCAAGAACAGGTGAGGGGTGCAATTCCAATTCCTTTGCGTACTGGTATTACTATAGACCCGATATTTTATTGAGTGGATGTCAGTCTGGAGGAGACTGAATCAGGCAACACCCGTATGATGAGGCACTGTGGCTAAAATAACCGTAGCCCAATAGATTAAAGAGCTGGGGGTGGTAAAAAGCTACACAATGCTGGATGTCGTCCTGCCTAGAAATGGGGTGGGCTGTCTTTAGAAGCGCTCCAGCTTTTAATGCACACTCAGTGTTCATTAAATCTCAGTGTGCAGTGAAATCAAAGTAAAAAATTTCAGTACAGCGGAGGAGCCTGTGCAATTGTGAAAGGTAAGCCTGGAGTTCATAAAGGGGGATCAGCGCTAAAGAAAAATGGGCAGCTTTGCAATAGGTAAATATACGATACCCAAAAAAAACAATAAAGAAAATAATGCAGTGCCTCCAAATCTACAATATTACAGGCTTAAAGCATGTGCTATTAAAACAGCATTTATAATGTGCAAAAAGCATCCACAGTATTCAAAAATTATAAAAATATATCGGTGTGAATAAAGTCCAATGCAAGAGAGTCCAAAATATCGCCGCAAAGAAAGTCTTACACCAGCTATTGAAAAATCATCTCCACCACGCGTGAGCTACAGAACTGAAATGCACTCATTGACATTAAGGCTGGGTTCACACTATTGCAAATTGGATGCGGGTTCCCTCCACATCCAATTCACATTTCAGGAGACTTACCGGCTCTCTATGGAGCCGGTTCACACACCTCCGGGGCGGCTGCAGAGCAATTGCACAGGAGTCCTGTGAGTCTTCTGGTCCTTCAGGTCTGAATTCAGCCAAAAATTCAGACCGAAATTGGACCTGAAACGGTGTACAGGGACGCACCGGACACCTGCTATGAGCCACACAGCAGTGTGAACCCAGCCTAAAACTGCCAGAGGAAAGCAGCAACATGCCCGTTTGTGTCAACAGGGTCCCTCACACGTGGTCAACCAGCTCCATTCTCGCAATGGGGACACCTCGCTTCTCACCCCTGGGGGACAGTCAGAGTGTAGCTCCTGCCCCAATGCGATTCATGCTAATGAAGCTGTGCTGATGGCACATGCTTTAAGTTTTGTAATATTCTATATTTGGTGGCATTATTTTCTTTGCAAGTCTGGAGCTCAGCTTGAACTTAAATGCCCTCACTTTTGCATATATTCACCTTCCCCATAACCATGTTCTGCCACCTGGAGCAAAGAAAAATTCAGAAATACCTGGTACTTTTGGGTATGGGGGGAGCATGCGACTCTTTCCTCTTTTTAACCACTTCCGGACCTTAGTGGATTATCGTTGTTATGGCAGCAGGTAGCTGCCATAACCCCGGTATCCTCTTCTTTGGCCGGCGGTCCGCTTTCTGATAAGAGTGGTCTCTGCTGCAGATTCGCCACAAGATCCCTTTTATCGGCGGCGGGAGAGGGCCCCTCCCGCCGCTCTCCGGTGCCCTCCGCCGCTTACCGGAGCCGCCAGCGGGGCGATCGGATCTTCACCCTTGCTGGGTATGGAGACGAGTGAGGGGAAGATGGCCCCATCTATCTCCATAACATTGCAGGGCGGAAGCGACCTCAAAACGTCACTTCCGCCCATAGATCTTAAAGGACCATTTTTTTTTTTTTTTAATTGCATGCGTGTAAATATGAGATCTGAGGTTGTTTTTACCCATATTTAAGAGGTCCTGTCGTGCTTTTTTTCTATTACAAGGGATGTTTACGTTCCTTGTAATAGGAATAAAAGTGACGCAATTTAAAAAAAAAAAAAAAAGGTGTAAAAATAAAAGGTGAAATAAGGGAAAAAAATAAAAATTTAAACGCACCCCATCCCGCTGACCTTGCATGCAGAAGCGAGCGCATACGTGAGTAGCGCCGCATATGAAAACGGTGTTCAAACCACACATGTGAGGTATTGCCGTGATTGGTAGAGCGAGAGCAATAATTCTAGCCCTAGACCTGTAGAGTTTTTTAAACGTCGCCTATGGAGATTTTTAAGGGTAAAAGTTTGTCGCCATTCCACGAGCGGGTGCAATTTTGAAGCGTGACGTGTTGGGTATCAATTTACTCAGCGTAACATTCTTTCACAATATGAAAAAAAAATTGGGCTAACTTTACTGTTGTCTTACACTTTTTTGAATTAAAAAAAATATTTTGTCCAAAAAAAGTGGGCTTGTAAGACCGCTGCGCAAATACGGTGTGACAAAGTATTGCAATAACCGCCATTTTATTCTCTAGGGTGTTAGAAAAAAAAAAAGTATAATATTTTGGGGTTCTAAGTAAATTTCTAGCATAAACTGTTTTTAACTTGTAAACATCTCAAAAAGAGGCTCGGTTTTTAAGTAGTTAAAAACAAGGCAGCACCGGATGTCTGAGCAGACAAGCGTAAGGTGCCAGAGCTATCACATTGTGTTTGGGAATGAGAGCAACAGTCCTTAGTAGACTCTGACCAGAGCAATGGAGTTTTATTTACATTGGGTTTCTGCTACTTGCGCCTGAAGTTTTACTGGCTTTCCCCTAAACGAAATGTTTGTTACTTTTGAAGGAGGCTCGAGAGCTAAAGGAGGATGATGATTTAAAGCGAGCTACAGAGCTGAGTTTACAAGGTGACATAACATTTTTATGTTTGTTTTTTTTATATGTGTCATCTTGGAAAGTGATAATTAGGTGCTCATTATAACAGCGATAACTTGTAGTTTTGTTATTGGTTACAGAGTTTAATAGCTCAATGATAGATGGGATGATATCGGATGAGGATTCTGGGAATGAGGACATTTTCGACATGGAGTACACAGAAGAAGAAACCGAGGAACTTAAGAGAAACGCAGAGGTAACCTTGATTTACAGCACTATGCCTATTCCACACCTTAATAAAATGAGCAGTGCATGATTTCAAAGTTTTAGGCAGGCATTATAAGAATGATAAGTTGGTTTTTTTCATGTTCAATGTCTAATCATATTGTGCTTTCCACCCTCAGACAGGAGAGCTTCCCCATTCATATCGGCTTGTCAGTGTCGTTAGCCACATTGGTAGTTCCTCCTCTTCTGGTAATAATCCTATCCATTATTTTTGCTTCCTAGACACGTATAGTATTTGTAGCATTTTTTTTTTTTTTTTTTTTTTTTTTTTTTTTTTAAGGGTCAGTAAACCCCAAGTTTCTTTTTATTGTCCTTGCCTGTATAATTGCTCTTACTTTGTGCTCTAGGGACGCACTGATACCTGTTTTTTTTTAAGAGCGAGTACTCGCCAATACCAATTACTGATACAGTGCGATACGATTGGAGCCCATACAAAAGGAATGTGCAGGAAACGGAATGTGATTTGGACAGATATCGCACCTTATTCCTGTTCAAATCACATGCAATTCTTTGCAGTGCGATTTGTGCCCATTTTTCATGGGCTCAAATCGCACCGCAAAGGTATTGGTTTAGGTATCGGAGCATTTGCACGAGTAAAAGTACTCGTGCAAATGCTTAGTAACCATACCAGTATCAGTGCTCAGTGTTTCTTTCAATGCTATATTTTTATACATTCAATACTATATTCACGGCATATGTTCCAGTTTTCCCTTGGGAGGAAGTCCTGCTTTTAATGTGAGCTCGAGGATGATATGAAAGAAGACATCCCCAGCATGCCTTTTGAAGTGCAGTTTTCTTTCCAATGGCAACTAGGTGTTGCAGTCATTAGCTGTGCAATCTGTTCCAGAAGCAGGTCTGATTGAGAAACTTTCAACCTATTGCACCCTGTGGCCAGCATGGAGGAGCATGCACATCTAAAAGGATGCCAAGCCTCTTCTTTCATATTGGGAAATATAATATAGGAGTAAGATTTGGGACTTTTATATAAAACATGCAGCCAAGGAGGTATCTTCCACATTAGGCTTGAGCTCAGTTTTGTCACATGCTGAAACAACTCTCTGCCCAAATATCAGACAGTGAAGTGAGGAGGTCCAATAGGCTACATTATGTGACCGCAAGATAAGAGGCAACATAAAGGGTATTTGAGCTTGGTGAAATTCTGCAATTGGTAATGGGATTATATAATCTTTAATTACTGAGGTTTATTTTCCATAGGTCACTATATCAGCGATGTGTGTGATGTAAAAAAACAGACCTGGTTTACATATAATGATTTGGCTGTATCAAGGACACAGGAGAACACCGTTCAGAGTGATCGAGACAAAAGCGGCTATATATTCTTTTATATGCACAAGTAAGTGTTTTTGCCTGCCAGTTCTGCCACAGAGTTTTCATTTTAACATAAACCTAACATGTTGCATATATTTAAAGTGCAATTATAAGAAAAATCTAAATTGACACCTGATGCAGACTGCGACTACGAGCATTAAAAGATAAGTTCACCCTTCGAACATTTTCCACCTGTTTTTTTATGTTTATATAGGGCTTAGTTTTTATATGTTCTGGCAGCTGCAGCCTCACCCACCACCCCGGGGGAATGAAGCAGCCCACATGGCCGCGTCACCTATTCAGTTTCCTGTATGAATGCCTACAAGGACCATCAACCATTGCAGCTGACTGCTTGCAGTTCCCAATGAACTGCAAAGGGGACTGGTGAGCGCTCTTGTAGTCGATTTGATTCTTTCCACTCTCAAGTAACAGCCTGTTACTTGAGAGTGGCACGCTGCTATGCAGAGCGCCACAGATTGCACCTGCAGTCTTCTGGTCATGGGTGTAATACTGTGCAGGCTCCTTAAAAAATGTTCACTTTTTTTACCGGCAAAGAATAAGATATCAGAGCTGCACCAGATTTTGCACTCTCCAGTTTTAGTAAATAACCCCAATCAACTTCCAGGTTTTAATGTCAAAGCTTAAATTATAAATTCACCTTTTAAAATAAATAAATAAAATAAATGCACATCTTTTTGCAGGTAAACAAATGTGCATTTTTCTTTTTAATTGGGAACCTGGAAAGCATTGCACCAAAGATCAGCAGATTGTGTGCTATGAAGGGCTCTTGCAGACTCTGTATGCAAGCCGTTTAGCCGTACATCGTACGGCCAACTAGTTACACATTAACAGGAAGCATCAATGGACTGCCACAGCACTCAACAGTGTTGTGGTAGTTCATTGCGATCTATAAGCTGTCAGCTGCAAAGGCTGCTGGACCCTGTAGTTTTCCCACATGGCCGTGTTCTCTGCAGATTCTGACAGAGGGCCGGTGACATCGGTGAGGGGCGGGGGCCGGTGGATTTGTAACATGGTACATGTTCCACCCTGAATATGGGTGTAATTTGTTACAAAAGGTGAATTTATTCTTGTTTTGAACAAGCTGAAGTTAGAAGCTGATTTGGCTACCATGCACAGCTGTAGCACATTCTGAGTGTACCAGTGTTCGTAAATCTCCCCCTTTGTTTTAGTTAGTAAATCTCCCCCTTTGTTTTAGTTAGTAAATCTCCCCCTTTGTTTTAGTTAGTAAATCTCCCCCTTTGTTTTAGTTAGTAAATCTCCCCCTTTGTTTTAGTTAGTAAATCTCCCCCTTTGTTTTAGTTAGTAAATCTCCCCCTTTGTTTTAGTTAGTAAATCTCCCCCTTTGTTTTAGTTAGTAAATCTCCCCCTTTGTTTTAGTTAGTAAATCTCCCCCTTTGTTTTAGTTAGTAAATCTCCCCCTTTGTTTTAGTTAGTAAATCTCCCCCTTTGTTTTAGTTAGTAAATCTCCCCCTTAGTTTTTCGTAAAAAAAAAAAAAAAAAAAAAATCTCCCCACTTTGTTCTTCGTAAAAAAAAAAAAAACCTCCCCCTTTGAATACGGTATCTATCGTCCCCATCGTGTAGTAAATCTCCCCCTTTGTTTTAGTTAGTAAATCTCCCCCCCTTTGTTTTAGTTAGTAAATCTCCCCCTTTTGTTCTTCGTAAAAAAAAAAAAAAAAATCTCTCCCTTTGAATACGGTATCTATCGTCCCCATCATGTCCAGCAAACCCATTAATATAAGAGTTTATGCAAGCAGTTGATTTGCAGATGCAAATTGGGGGTTTTCAACCCATTAGATACATTTTTTATGTTAATTTATTCAAATTTTTTTTTTTTTTTTTTTTCACCAGAGACATTTTTGATGAACTTGTTGAAGAGGAGAAAAAGTCGCAGGTTACAACCGCTGAAGCCAACAGGTCATCCAGAGCTCTGTGACTCCCCTGAATTTACAGGACTGTACACTTGCACTGGACTGCGATCTTCAAGGCGCCCTCGGCCCAAAGACTTTGAAATAAAGCAAATTTCTTTCCTCTGGTGACACTTTTTTGCTATAGCTGGGTGCCACCTTGAGACCTGGGACACCATGACACATCTGCAAACTGCCTCTGATCTATCCAGAAGTGGTCTGCCTAGCCCTGACCCCCCCTTCATTCAGCAATACGATTTGGATGTCCCAATGGCTTAAGCCATCAGTAAGGAACCTCATGACACTACACTGCTGCAGTCAGCGGAGGCTGCCCAGTTTGTTGTATCAGAAACCTGTTGGTTTTTCGCATTCCCTGAGGATTTGCTTGCCCTGGCGTGAAGGAAGTCTTCATTTCATTTTTGGAGAGAAATATTTCTATGAGAGAAATCTATCTTTTTGGTATTATTTATATTGAGAACTGTTAACAGCAAAACCACATATGAATGATTTTTCTTCTGATTGTTCAGAGCAATAAGATGAAACTTAAGAATTTAAAGTATAAGCTGCTCTTTTGGGCCTATTGGAATAAAACCCAAGTCCAGGCAAAACCCCTTTTGTTTAGACAGAGTGGGGAAGGGATAGAACCCATGTAAGGTTTTTACTGTGGTCTGTGACCCCCCCCATTTTCAAGCTTTTGCTCTTTCTGACCAGACAGGAAATGGAGGAAATTCTCCACGAGCAGAAACAGACTTCAACATCTACTTTTTGTTTTCAGTAAAAGGGGAATGGCATAGAACCTCTGTCAGGTTTTTTACTCTCTGTATGTGTTAGTCCTGGTGACAACCGGTCCCCTCAATTCTTGTCCTGTGTTCACAGGGATGGGTGAGTTGAAATCTAGGTTTGCACCAATATCGGTGCCGATGCTTTGCATTTTCACATGCACTCCTGCAAATGCTCCGATACCTTTTTGTGGTGCGATTCGAGTCCAAACGAAATGAATGGGCTCAAATTGCACTGCAAAAAATTGGCACGTGATTTGAACAGAAATGCAGTGCGATTTCCTTTCTGAAACGCATGCGGTTTCCCCCACAACTCCTGTTTTGAATCCAGACTTGTTGTAGTGACTTCAGCCTGGGCTTCACACAGGAGTGGTGCGAGAAACTGCATGCAATTCAGACAGGAATTACTCCGCAATTCCTGTTCAAATCCTATGTGATTCTTTGCAGGGCGATTTGAGCCCATACATTATGTATGGGCTCAAATCGCACCACAAAGGTATCTGTTTCAAGTAGACATGTGCAATTCGTTTAGTTCCAAATTTGTTTTTTTTTTTTAACGAATTTTGACAAATTCGTTCATTTCCGAATTTTTCAATTTCCAAATTTTCTTTTTTCCAAGATTTTCTTTTTCAAATTTTCTTTTTTTTCAAATTTTCTTTTTTTTCAAATTTTTCTTTTTTTTCAAATTTTCTTAAATTCAAAAATTAGGAAATGTGAAAATCCAAATTTTAGAATTTCCAAAAAAAGCAAGAAAACAAACACATTTTTTGTCAGTGCACATGTCTAGTTTCAGGTATCTAAGCATTTGCATGAGTAGTGGTGCACATGCTAGGTATTGGCACCGATACTGATGCAACCCTAGATTTCACCTCCCCCTATCCCTGTTAACACAGGACAATTACTGAAGGGACCGGTCGGTTGTCACCAGGACTTGAATCCTACAGACAGTAATAAACCTGGCAGGGTATCCACACCTTTTTCAATTTTACTGAGAAAAAACAAAAAAGGTATCTGCAAAGTACTTGACCGAAATTATCGGTACCCATACTGGCCAGTAAAAAAAAAAATTGGTATGGGTGCATCCCTAGTGAAATCTTTCCAGCATGGGGTCATGGACAGCAGTAGAAACTGTGAATATATTTATTCTTCCCAAGTCTATCCAAAGGCAATATAAATAAAAAAAAAGTTTTGCTTAGAGTTGAGTTTTAACGTGTCTTCGTAGGAACGGTGTGCGCTGCCTCATTGCCACCAGTCAGATTCAGCCTCTAGTTCTCAATGGATTTCTTATTTTTGTGGCCGTGAGGCAGAATGGGAACGGTTCCTGCCGAAAACTTAATCGGGCCTTTTACTTTTTTTTATTTTTTTTTTATTTTTTTGTAATGACCTGTGTGGACGGGTAACATGTCTGGTTTATGTTCTGTGAGTTCAATCTTTTTCAGTGATTTCTGTTGTACGGTGAATACAGAGAGCGCAGCATATGGCAGCTGGAATCTAAGAAGGTTTATAGAAGCAAGCCTTAAACTTTTTGAATGCAGCAGCGAGCAAGATACGTTTTGTGGGGTTTTTTTGTTGTGTGTTTTTTTTTTTTTTTTTTTTTAATAACTTTGCTAACAAAAACCTTTTCTAAGAGAATATAGCCTTGTTCCTCCCTAGCTCAGTAATTTGGCAGCCAGTGATGGTTATATAAGTTGCTGCATAAAGGTTTAAGTATAACTAAAGGCAAAACTACTTTGTTTAGTTTTGGATAGTGGAGAGGGATTAGAACCCCTGTCATTTTATTATCTGTGCCTCCGTTAAGGAGATTCACCCTCTTTTTATTTGTCCTGTTTTACCATTATTGAAAGTAAAAAAAAAAAAAAAAATCCCAGATTTTGGATTGTCCCCAGAAATGTAATAGGGAAATCTTCCAGTGCGGACACTAGTCCTGGTGACCTGGGGGGTCCCCCAGAAATTCCCTTAATTTGCAGGGATTTCCTCTCACTTCCTGTTTGGCTATGGGACAGGAAGTGAAGGGAAATCTCCGCACTGGAAGAACACAGGTGGTGAAAAAAAAAAAGATAGGTTATAAGTAACCCTCCCTTACTCTATCCAAAGTAAAAAAAAAAAAAAGTTTTGCCTATAGCTCTACTTTAAACTCTCATTATTAAAGCATAACTAAAGGCAAAACTTTCATTTTTGTTTTTGATAGAGCGGAGAGGGATTATAACACTACATAATTTAGACACTTTTTTTTTTTTTTTTTTTTTTCTGTTTTGGCTATGGGACAGGAAGTGAAGGGAAATCTCTGAAATGGGACACAGATGGCAAATAAAAATGACAGGGGTTATAACCCTCCCTGACTTTATCCAAAATGGAACTACAGTTTTGCCTATAGTTCTGCTTTGTAGTCTTGTAGTCCTGCTGTAGCTGAAAGCCTGCCTGAATTTAACAAAATAGACACTGGCTTATTAATCAATTCTACAAACCCCGTAGAGGCAGCTAGACGACAGCCAGACGTGATTGACAATCAATCTTGGGTCACCAAGGTGACTGTTTTTTTTTTTAACCCTTTATATCTATATTTGTACGTCTTCATATCTCTGGCCATTACTCGTCCTTTCAGTTCTTTAGAAAGTGTACTCTCCATTTCTTATCGTTTTTACAGATTTTGTTGGTTCTTTGTGTGATCATCGTTCAGGAGTTTCTCCAGCAGGGATAAATTCAGTATGCTACTTTAGCATTGTCCAGCAGGCTGAGAAATGTTTTGTTTTTGTTTTTTTCTTTGGCTTGTTGATGTAGCAGCTTCAATCTTCCGCAATGCAATTTTGTTAAAAACGTGGGTTCTGTTCTTTGGGTTTAATTTTGAATGAGATGTATTTTGAATTTGATGTACATATTATATCCTATTTAACTGTTTTAGGCTTTGTTTTTATGTTGTCTTTCCTTCTTTTTTTTGTTGTTTTTTTGTTCTGTAAGAAACAGAATTATAAAACGGTTCAATAATGCACTGCATCTCCTGTTTTGTTTGCTGGGATTCAGATGTAGTAAATTTTGCTAAAAAATGCAAATCGATCACACTCGAAACGAAGATTTAAAGTGGAGGGCCACCCTAAAATAAAAAATTGCATGAAATATCGTTATAAATTAAAAAAAAACATTTGCAAAAAAAAAAATGTTTAAACTTACCTAAACCCTTGTTGCTAGGCAGTCTTCCTAATCTGCCTCTTCCTATTCCACGGCGTGTCCTGCTCCTCGGTGAGCGGCCCCATTGCCTTCTGGGAACTGTGTGTGTTCCCAGAAAACCACGGGGTCATTCAGAGAGCGCCGCGCGCAGTAGGAAATTGGCAGTGAAGCTGCAAGGCTCAACTGCCTGTATCCCTTACTTAGGATGGCGGTGCCGGGACCCAAGGGACGAGTCGGCCTCGGGCGGCCGACATCGCGGGTACCCAGGACAGGTAAGTCTACTTATTTAAAGTCAGCAGCTACAGTGTTTGTAGCTGCTGACTTTAAAAAAAAAAATTTCGCTGGCCGGAATCCCACTTTAAGCCTCATACACACGATCAGATTTTCCGCAGATAAAGCGTCAGACTTTTGTCCGAAGGGGGTTGGCCAGGAACTTGTCTTGCATACAAACAGCACACAATTGTTGGCCAACAAACACGAACATAGTAAAGTACTACGTGTTTTTTTCCATCTCTTTAGAGCCACCCTTTGGGCACCTTCTGCTAATGTCGTTGTGTTTTGAGCATTGATTCCGAGCATGCGTGTTTGTACTTTGGTCCAACAGACTTGTGTACACACGCTCGGAAAATCGACAACACACCGTTGTCCGTGGAAAGTTTTATAAACCTGCCATCCAACATTTGTCCACGGAAAGTTGGCCAACAATTGTCTGATGGAGCGTACAAACGGTCGTTTTTTCCACCAACAGCCTGTCATCACACAATTCCCGTTGGAAAATCCGATCGTGTGTATGAGGCTTAAGGCTTCATTCACATCTGAACGATCTATGTCACTAGAAGCCCAAATGATGAAGTTGAAGTCTTATTTTGGTCACACTGTCAGGAGAGCGAGATCACTGGAGGAGGAAATAATGTTTGGGAAGATCAAAGGAACCTGGCGAAGAGGAAGACCGACTACTAGGCTGTTGGACACATTGAGGGTGGATTTACTAAAACCGAAGAGTGCAAAATCTGGTGCAGCTCTGCAAAGGAACCAATCAGCTTCCAGGTTTTTTTTTTTTGTTTTTTGTTTTTTTGGTCAAAGCTTGTTTGAACAAGCGGACGTTAGAAGCTGATTGGTTTCTATGCACAGCTGCACCAGATTTTGCACTCTCCCGTTTTAGTAAATCAACCCCCAGAGTGCAGAATCTGGTGCAGCTACACAAGGGAACCAATCGGCTTCCAGGTTTTTCTGTCAAAGCTTAAAGTGTTACTAAACCCACTAGCCTGCATTCACTATATCTGGTCTCCCACAGTACACTGAACATGCAAATGCAATTATTTTAGTAAATATAAACTGCTAAATACCTTTTTTTTTTTTTTTTTTTTTTTTTTTTTCTTTCGTTCATCGATGGACACAGCGCCTCCTTAATCTTGACCATTGGGTTATATCGCCTCTGCAGGAGTAGGACTAGGCAGAACAGAAAAACGCCCATGGGCTGTCCTCAGTCAGTATATTTTTTGTTTAATTAGTTTTTATTAAGAAGCAGAAGAAGTATACAATGTATATTGAGTCAAATAGCCACCAAAATACAATCATGAATGGTTTAGAGAACACATGACGCATAAAATAGCATACTTCCCCATTTACTGTTATGTTGAATTAAGTAGAAGGAAAGAATAAGAAAAAGTGAGGAGACGAAAGAAAAGATCCTTTGTTCACTAATAATGTCTACTTAACAGTTTACATGGGTTGAGACATAATATCCACGTATGTGGTAGTATATTTGAAGGCAAACCAACAGGACCATATTTTCTTTGCAAGATCTGATTTGTTTTTTAGGGTAAGGGTCATGTCTTCCATATAGTAAACGTGATCCACTTTCAGCAACCATTTACGTAATGTTGGAATGGTTGTTTTTTTCCAATATAAAGGAATGAGTGCCTTTTGCAGCATTTAAGTAAATGTGGAGTGATTGATTTTTTATAAGGTCCAGTTGGTTTACCTGTGCAGTGAAATAAGACATACCACGGGTCATTTGGAACTTCCCACCCTTGAATTTCCTTGATCCAATATAAAATGGCTAGCCAAAACGGACGGATCAGTGGGCAGAACCACCATATGTGGGCGTGTGTTGCCCTCTCTCCACATCCCCTCCAGCACAATGGAGATGTTTGTGGGAAGAACTTATGTAACATCACAGGCGTATAGTGCCACCTTGTCAATAGCTTGTACTTTGCTTCTGCCATTCTAGATGCTCCGGAGGATGTGTGTGCTATTAAAAGAATGGTGGACTTTTGATTTGGCTGTAGTGTTTTTTGTAAGTCTTGTTCCCAGTTGTGGAGGAAAGTGGGGGCGTTCGGAGAGGCCAACGCAATCAGGGACTGATAAAAGTATGAAACAGGTTTCTCCAATGGTTGGTCTTCTGAGAAAGCAACTTCCAGAGGAGAAAGCTCTGAAAAGGATCTCGGTGGTTTCGGAAGGAAGCATACAAAGGCTGCTAATTGTCTGTATCTCCAATGATCCATTGTGGAGATGCTGGAGTTGGGTAGCAGTGCAGACAAAGGCAGTATTCCTGAGGCATTGGTAACGTGGTGTAGTAAAATTTGAGGTCCGAGATTCCAGACATGTATCCCGGAATCAATATTTCCAGGGGGGAAGTAATTATGACTGGACAAGGGAAGGGGTGGAGAGTTATATGGCCAATTGAACATCTTACATATCGAGTCCCATGACATGAGGGAGGAGCGAGACAACGGTGATGTGGTTTTGGACAAGCGTCTGTATTTTCCAGGTATCCATATTTGTGTAAGAAGATCCGTGCCACTAAGATCCATTTCCAAAGACACCCAGCTTTTGGAACCTCTATGATACTTACAGTCAGATATTCTGTTCAACACAATGGCCCTGAAGTAAGACCTAAAGTCCGGAAGGGCTAGACCTCCCTCCCTCTTGGATCTAATAATAAGGGACCTAGGAAGTCTCCTATTCCAAACATATCTACCAATAACAGAGTTTAGTATTTAAAAAAAACCTTGGTATACCATATGGTATCATCTGAAACCGAAATAACACCCTGGGCAGAATATTCATCTTTACAACTCCAATCCTACCCAAACCAGGAATGGCCAATCTGGGACCACTTCTGAAGGTCCGATCTAATTGTATTTAGAAGAGGGATGTAATTTGTGTGGAATAATGAAGTCAGTTATGGGGTGAGAAAAATACTTAAGTATTTCATCTTCCTCACCTGCCAACTAAAGGGGAAGGCTTATTTTAATTGGGTCACAGTAGAATTGGGAATAGATATATTCAAAATTTCTGATTTTGACATGTTAATTTTGAAATTAGACACCATACTGAATTGTGAGAATTCTGACATGAGATTGGGCAGGGTCATCAGGGGCTGTTGAACGTAAAACAGAATATCGTCTGCATATGCAGCATACTTATGTTCTGAGTCACCTACGACTATTCCATGGATATTTGGGTTTTGTCTTATGATAGAAAGGAAGGGTTCTAATGATAGGGTAAACAAATTAGGTGAAAGAGGACAACCCTGACGCGTACCATTGTGCAAAGGGTATCACTTAAGGTGCCATTTATGCGTAGTTGTGCAGTAGGGTGGTTGTAGAGCGCGGAGATTTGAGCTATCAGAGATGACCCAATGCCCAGATGGGTCAATGTGGTCATTAGGAACTCCCAGTCCACCCTATCAACCCTTCTCCGCGTCAGTTGAAAGCAAGAGGGTGGGCTGAGAGACTCCACGAACATGTGATATTAGCAAAAGAGATCGGAGAGCATTGTCTCTAGCTTCCCTACCTGGGATAAAGCCTGTTTGGTCCTTAGAAATCCATTTGTGGTATCTGGGGAAGGAGTCTATTTGCGATGGCTTTAGCATATAATTTAGTGTCAATATTAAGTAGCGAGATGGGACGGTAACTCCCGCAGTTAGTGGGATCTTTACCGGGTTTGGGGATGATCGTAATGTGTGCATGAATTGTCTCGGGGCGGAGGTCACCACCTGAGGAAATCGTGTTAATGGAGGGTGACAAATGAGGTAACAATGCATCTGCAAAAGAATGATAATAGGCAACCGTAAATCCGTCAGGGCCCGGCGCCTTACCTGTAGCCATTGCTTTTAAAGCTATACGTAGTTCCGAGGTGGTGACCTCCCCCTCTAACGAGTTGAGTATATCAGGTGGTAGTCTAGTTAAGTTTGCTTGTTGTAGGTACTCCTCAATGAGTCGCGTCCTATCTTCTCTATCTTTAATCGAGGGCTGGACATGGTATAAATTTTGATAGAACTCTCTGAACTCCTTGGCTATATTAGGGGTGTCATGGGACAAAGTGGCTGAGGAATTTTTAATTTTAGCTATGAAAGAGGCGGATTTCTTTTGTTGCAGTGATCGAGCCAGTAAGCGGCTTGGTCTGTCGCCCCATTCGTAGAAACGTTGAGCCACTATGCTTGCCTTTTGCTTGTGTTCTAAATGAAAGAGTGATTTCAATTCCTCCCTCTTTGTGGTCAAGGTGTGAAAAACAGTTACTGACTGGCTAGCTTTATGTTGTTGTTCGAGTACTCTAATTTCGCTGAGTAATTTAGACTGTTGGAATATGCGTTCTCTTTTTTTCCTGGCTCCTAATTCTATTAGTTTGCCCCGTATGTGGGCCTCCCAAAGTACCCCTGCGGATATGTCAGGTTGGGAATTTTCTTGAAAGTATAAAGAGAGTTCCTTACCTATCGCTTGTTTATCAATCTCATCAGCAATAAGTTCCTCATTAAGTTTCCAATTAGTAGATTTAAAGGGGAGGGATGGAACTTTAATAGTGATCATGACCGGAGCATGATCAGAGAGGGGGGAGATTTCAATTGAAGACTTCACCATTAAGGGTAAATGATGATGGTCAATAAAAAACAGATCAATTCTGGAATAGGTCTGATGGACCTGAGAGTAATGAGTAAAGTCTCTTTCCCTAGGGTGCATAATCCTCCAGACATCCATTAATTGAGAATCATGTAAGTTCTTGCGAATAAATCTTAAACGAGTATGAGAAATGCTAGAGCTCCCTCTGAAAGTGTCAAGGTCCCAGAGGCCTGTTAAATTCACCGGCAAGGAGAATGCACCCATGGGAAAAGTCCCTCAATTTCTTCAGTGTGGAAGAGATGAAGCCTGCCTGGTTACGGTTAGGAGAATATAGAGTTGCCAAGGTTTAGAGCATACTGCCCAGGGTGCCCTTCGAAAACAAACAACGTCCTAATGGATCACTTGACATGGAATCTAATGTAAACACAAACCCTCTGCGGAACCCGATGGCCACGCCCTTTGCTTTATGTACATCAGAAAGGCCATAGTACCACGTGGGTTACTGATGTGAGTTATGTTTTACACTTGTGGTATGTGTAAGGTGGGTCTCCTGCAGGAAAATCACATCCCCCTGCAGGCGGCCCAGTTCTCTGTACAGACTATGTCTCTTTCTGGGAGCATGTAACCCCCGTCCATTGATTGAGAGTAAGTTTACCTTAGCCACGGGAGCCGTGAGAGGGAATTAGTGAGCATCGATACAGTGAGGAGATGGACCTGAGGCAGAGGGAAAAGGGATGGGGTAGGGAGGAGGGAGGTGGGGAAGAAAAGGAAGAGGATAAGGAAAGTAGCAAAGGGAGAGGAGAGAAAATCATTAACCTATAAGGAGCAAAAAACACAGATCACCACGGGGGGGGGGGTGGTGTGTGTGTGTGTGTGTGAATACAAGTGCACGCATATCATTGCAGTGCAAAAACAGGATGCACATGAGGCCCAGCACCCCCACATCCATACCCCACAGAGGAACAGGAACATGAGGGCGCGAAGCCACACGGCTCCTATTAAAGGGGGGGTGATAGCGCCTGGGCATCCAGACACAAACACCTAGGAGAAAGTGAGCAGCGTCTCAATGCCCCGGCGCCGACACTATATGTTGTAAAGAATAAAGACACCAATAAATAGTCATATGTGAGAGGAAAAAGTTACACCATGCTAAACAAGCATCTATATAAAATCGTAACTTGCATAGCCGGACTACTTAGCTAAAGGCCTCATCCTGAACTTGGAGCAGTGTATGTCAAACTTAAGAAAATAAAGCTAGTAACTAACAGACACATGCTCCCTATTAACAAACCCAATGTAGGATTAAACTGGGCCGAATGAACTTGCTAAGTAATGATTTCAACTTCCATCAGGAGATGAGGCTGTGAAGTAGTACTGCAGACTAGATATTCAAGTTAGCTGTGGAGAAGATCCGGTTATAGAGGAGCGATGTTTGCGAACGACCTTCTGCCATTTTGGTTCAGAATTAGGAGGCAGAGGTGGGATGCCATCTTGCCAACCAGGTATCTCCGGAGGGGGTATGTTCATGTCTAGGCAGAACTTTTCCAGGTCCTCTGGGAATCTAAGTACAGCCGTTTTACCATCTCTGCTAGCTATGAGGGCGGCAGGAAAGCCCCATCTGTAGTTGATAGATGCATCCCGAAAGAAGGAAAGATTTGCACCATCAAAGTCAAGTGAGGCAGCCTCTCTGGCCTTTTTCATAATTAGTTCTTTTTCAGGGTAGTGATGCACTCTGCATATAATATCCCTCGGGATATCAGAGGAAAGGTTACGTGGTCGGAGGGCTCGGTGAGCACGGTCTATTTGCAGGGGATGGTCCACAGGCCGACTGAGGAGGCCATTAAAGATACCCCGGATGGAGGGGAGTAAATCATCATCCCTTGTCGCCTCAGGGAGACCCCTAATCCTGATATTGTTTCACCTGTTGCGATTTTCCTGATCCTCTACTTTATATAGGGCCATTCTGTGTGCTACAGCGAGTTGGCGAATAGAGGACTGTAAAGCTCTAATGGCGGCCGCATGGCGGTCTAGGCGCTGCTCAGTCTCCTCCACCCTCTCTAGGACCTGAGAGAGATCTGACTGCACTGCAGAGATACCCTTCCTGATAACCCGCTCAAGGCCCAACAGCATGGATGCCAGATCAGTCTTAGTGGGTAAGTCACTCACCAAGGTAGCGACCCCTGAGCGTGTATGTGTGCTCACCTCTTCCTCCGCTCCGGCTGACGAGGCGGGAGAATGGCGTCTGAGTTCAGGCCTGGTGCAGGAGGCGGAGCCCGCTCTCGAAGTCATGCTGCGGGGCGAGCGGCCTAGGCCGTCCGTATCCTCCATGTCCTCCGATTCTGCGGACAAGAACCGCTTGATCGAGCGCGCCGAGGTTCCCTTCTTAGGCAGGGGCTTACCGGATCTTTTCCTCATCGTTAGTGGTAAAGTAGCGATGATAATTGCGCAATAAAAGGCTGTGTATGTGTTGTGTCGGCGCCGGAGCTCAGGGGAGATGCGTCTGCTCTACAGCATGCCGAAAACCACACCCCCCGTCCTCAGTCAGTATATAACCCCCCTCCCTGGTCTAGGTATTCAGTTTATTTTTGTCTAGTCAGGAGTAAGGATCTAGCTCCTTGCTGGGATCTTTTGGTCCTAGCAAATTTTACTTTTTGTCTTTCTTCCATGCATTTTTTCCTGGAAGATCTGCAATCAACTGCCAGGCTGGGCGACAGGTTGGATAACTTACATTCAGTGGTCTCCCCAGTCCAGCCAGCGAGCATGTGCAGACTACAGCTACGCGCTAGGTCGGCCGCGACATAGCCTCAACAGACGGAGGCTGGCCCGCGAGTTAAACGTCTCGCGGGGTTGCATACGAATGGGCGCTGGTCTGAGTCGCAGCGGTCCCTTGGCCGACAGCCCCTACTTCGGTGGCAAGGAGTTCTGTCTGGAGGGTCACCTGCACTATGGATTGGTAAGTACAGTCCCCCTTTTCCCCCTTTGTGCGGTGTGGGGTGGACGCGGGTACCCGCCAGGGATGGTCAGACCTGCCGGCAGGATCCCTCCTCCCATCCTAAAGTCCCTTGGTTAAACTGGGCTTCCCCCCTCCCCCCCACGGATTGGTGGGAGTCCCAGGGCAGGCAGCAGAGACCCCTGGGGGTCTCCCCAGCCATTCCCTTTTTGGGTGTGTGTCCTGCCCTGGCGGTATGGGGGGGGGGGTTCCAGTGCAGGAGACCCCTAGGTGCATGTCCTGCTGTGTGTGAGGTAGTGTGCAGTTTTGGAGGTCCCAGAGCACAGCGGTGCAGAGTGCATAGCGGTGTCCCCTTAAATGTTCACCCGTCTTTGGGCATCCTTGTGCATCTCCCTCTCTGCTGATATAGGTACCCTGGACATTGGGGTGTCCCTTAGTGGTGTCAGAGTTAACCTATAAGCTGACTGCTGTTTAAGAGGGGGGTTCCCTCTTGAGGGGTGTTTTTACTTTAACCACCGGGCACTAACACCCCCTTCCTGCTCAGGCCATTTTTCAGCTTTCGGCACGGTCACACTTTGAATGACAATTGCGCGGTCATGCTACACTGTACCCAAACAAATTTTTTAATCATTTTCTTCACACAAATAGAGCTTTCTTTTGCTGGTATTTAATCACTGCTGGGTTTTTTATTTTTTTACAAAAAAAAAAAAAAAAATTTTTTGAAAAAAAAATGTTTTTCACTTTTTTTCTGTCAGTATATTTGTAACTAATTTTTCGCCTTCACTGATGTGTGCTGATGAGGCGGCCCTGATGTGTGGCACTGGTGGGCACTGATAGGCGGTACTGATGGGCATTGATGGGTGGCACTGATGGGCATTGATTGACAGCATTGATGGGCAGCACTGATTGCCAACACTGACTGGCACTGATTGGCACTTGTGGGCAGTGGTTGCTGCCACTGGTGGGCATTGATCTCTGGCATTGGTTGGCACTGTATGGTGACACTATTTTTCACTAATCTAATCAGGGCACTGATGATCAATGCCCTGATTACATTCCTAAATGTCCCCCTGCGTGGAGGAGCCGCTGATCGGCTCTCCTCCACTCTGTCAGTGTGAGGCGAGGAGCGCCAATTACCGGCACTTCCTTGTTTACATGTGACCGGCTGTGACACAGTGTCTCTTTCCGGTTTTGCACTGTGTCCTAGCAACGCGGCATGGCTGTGATCGTCGCCCTGTGTACCCCCGCGGGCCCGACCGTTCTGGGACGCCGTCATATGATGGCGTCCCAGAACAAAAGCCGCACCGCCCCTCTGTCATTTGACAGTGGGCGGGCAGCAACCAGTTAAACATTTTTCATTTCAGATGGGGCTCCTGTGACCCGGTTAGGGCTCTTGTGGTTAGCCTTGGGTTATTTTGCCCACCCCTCATTATTTTTCTTTGGCACTGCTTTTGGACGTGCTAATGGTCAAGATTAACCACTTGCCGACCGGGCCATAGCCGAAAGGCGGGTACAGCGTGGTCGGCTTATTCTGGAAGACCTGGCGGATCACGGTAAACAGCCTGTGATAGCGGCCGTTTACCACGTGATCACTCCATCAAATAACAGAACGATCACTTGTAAACAAACCGGCGTCATGTCATGACACGGGTTCCTCCCTCCCCTATCTGTACCAATCTGTACTGTGTGAGGGGAGAGGGGGAGAGATCGTTTGCAGCAGCACTGTGGGCTGGATCTGTAGTGCCCACAGCGCTGCTCAGTGCCCATACTCTGCAGTACTATGCCCATACTCTGCAATAAATTTTAACAGAAACAAAGAATTTTTTTTTTTTTTTACCGAATTTTCAGTCTTTTTTGATTTATAGCGCAAAAAATGAAAAACCCAGCGGTGAATAAATACCACCAAAAAAAAAAAGCTCCTATTTGTGTGAAACCGATTCCCGACCACCCCCCCGTCAGGGACGCACACTTCTCTGTTCTGAGAGGAGTGACAGATCGAGTGTTCCTATTAGCTAGGAACCACGATCCGTCACTTCCTCTAGTCAGTCCCCTCCCCCTTCAGTTAGAATCACCTCCCAGGAAACACAACCCCTTGATCGCCCCCTAGTGTTAACCCCTTTACTGCCAGTGGGATTTTTACAGTAATCAATGCATTTTTATAGCTCTGATCGATGTATAAATGCCAATGGTCCCAAAAATGTGTCAAAATTGTCCACCATAATGTCAGTCACAATAAAAATTGCAGATCACCGCCATTGCTAGTAAAAAAAAATAATAATAATAATAAAAATGCTATAAACCTACCCCCTATTTTGTAGACGTTATAACTTTTGCGCAAACCAATCAATATACGCTTATTGCGATTTTTTTTTTTTTTTTTTTTTTTAACCAAAAATATGTAGAAGACTATATATTGGCCTAAACTGAGAAAAACTTGCTTTTTTTTTTTTTTAAAAAAAGGGATATTTATTATAGTAAAATGTACAAAATATAGTTTTTTTCAAAATTGTCGCTCTTTTTTTGTTTAGAGCACAAAAAATCAAAACCGCAGAGGCGATCAATTACCACCAAAAGAAAGCTCTATTTGTGGGGAAAAAAGGACGTCAATTTTGTTTGGGTGTAGCGTCGCACGACCGCGCAATTGTCAGTAAAAGCGACGCAGTGCCGAATCACAAAAAATGGCCTGGTCATTCAGCAGCCAAATCTTCCAGGGCTGAAGTGGTTAAGATACATAGTTTTTTTTTTTAGTCTAAATGACATACAAGTGCACTGATTGGAGGCTTGTTGTGTACTTCTGTTGTTTAATAAATGCTTAATTTAAGCGATTTTCTGTATCCCTTCTTTATTATTTAACTTAACTGTTAGATTTTATGAGATGAAGGGAAAAGAAAGCATTTTTCTGCTTTTTTTTTTCCCACATTGGTGACCTTTTGACCTGTACAAAAACGCGGCAAAAATCGCGCGACTTTCTGCCCTTTCACACTGGGGCAGGAGGTGCATCGGCGGTAAAGTGCCTCTTATTAGCGGCAGTATTCGGTATCCCCCCGCTAGCGGCTGAGAGGGGGTTAAAACGCGCTGCCCCATTGACATTTTTTTACCGTCCTGCTAGTGCACTGCTCCAGTGTGAAAGCCCTCAGCCTTTCACACTGGAGACACAGCAGCGGCTGTTTCGGGTCGATTTTTAACACAATAGTGCCTGCAAAACACCCCAGTGTGAAAGGGGTCTAATTGAACAAAGTGAGGTTAGAAGCTGACTGGTTGCACCAGATTGGGCACAGCTGACAGATCTGCACCAGATTTTGCACACTCCAGTTTTAGTAAATCAACCCCAATGGCTACAGCTGTGGAGATGACTCTGGAGGTTCTCTCCAGACTAGTGCATATCCAACTTCTTTTTAGAGCTCTTATTCATCAAGTCACTGGGGGTCAAACTTGAGTTTATGGCACTAAGACCCCTTTCACACTGGGTCATTTTGCAGGCGCTATTGCGCTAAAAATAGAGCCTGCAAACTGACCTGCAAGAGGCGCTGCTGTGTCCCCAGTGTGAAAGCCCCCGAGGACCTTCACACTGGAGCGGTGCACTAGCAAGACAGTCAAAAAAATCCTGCTAGCAGCATCTTTGGGGTGGTGTGTATACCGCTCCTTCACTGCTTCTTCCCATTGAAATCAATGGGGCACCACGGCTATACCGCTGGCAAAGCGCCTCTGCAGAGGCGCTTTGCGGTGGTTTTTAACCCTTTCTCGGCCGCTAGCAGGGGTAAAAGCGTCCCGCTAGCGGCCGAATACTGACGGTAAAGTGCCCCCAAAAATAGAGGCGCTTTACCGCCCATGTACCTCCCGCCCCAGTGTGAAAGGGACCTTAATAATATTTAGCTATGGTTTGCATTTACTTTTCAGGCCTGTGACACTTTCAGGTCAAAAATCTCTCTGTCCCAATAAAAGTCAGAAAGCTAACAAGCAATCCATAGATGGCAGCCATGAAAACTCTGCCTTCTTTCTTGTCTAATGATAGACACAGGAAGCCTTTCACCTTTGGGCTAGACTGACCCCTAAAAGAGGGTTGGACAATGGCAAACAAAAACATAGGCCAACCCAGGATAACCCTCCTGCTACCAGCAATGTGCCTCAATTTATTTTTTCTTTGCTAGTTTACTAGCTCTCTTCAGCGCTGCTTTGTAGAAGACTAACTTGTTTTTTTTAATGGCGCTTTTTTTTTTTTTTTTGTCTTACTCTTTAACCCCCCACCCCCCCCCCCCCCCCCCCTCATGACCAGGCCATTTTTTGCTTTTCGGCACTAAAATAGACCAAAATTATGAAGAAAAAAATTTTTTTTTTACATAAATTTCATTTATGTAAAGTATTACATGACCGCGCAATTGTCAATTAAAGTAACACAGTACCATATAGCAAGAAATGGCCTGGTCATTAAGGGGGGGGGGGGGTTGTAGTGGCTTGCTGTTCCGCCACTCGATCGTTCTTATGGGAGGCGAGAGGGGATGTCCACCCTCCCGCCGCCCTCCGGTGCTTCTACCGACTCACCGTTACGATCGGTGAGTCGGACAGAGGATCTGCCGGCCCCAGATGTTGATCATAGAGATTTCCGGCGGACCAGATGGTCGCCGGAGTCTCTATGATCATCGGAGGCCGGGCGCGATGTTATGACGTCACGCCCGGCCTCTGCATTAAAAAAACAGCGCCGCTTCGGCTGGAAACGGTGATCGGTTTATTTATTTTTTCTTTTTATTTCAGGCTACCCAGCCTAGAGGTGAGATGTGGGGTCTTATTGACCCCATATCTCACTGTAAAGAGGACCTGTCATGCCATATTCCTATTACAAGGGATGTTTACATTCCTTGTAATAGGAATAAAAGTGATCAATTTTTTTTTTTTTTCAAAAAAGTGTCAAAATAAAAAAAGAATAATTAACAATAAAAAAAAAAAAAAATTTTTTAAAGCGCCCCTGTCCCCGTGTGCTTGCACGCAGAAGCAATGTACGTAAGTCCCGCCCACATATGAAAACGGTGTTCAGACCATACATGTGAGGTATCGACACGAACGTTGGAGCGAGAGCAATAATTCTAACCCTAGATCTCCTCTAACTCAAAACATGTAACCAGTAAAAAAATTTCAAACGTCGCCTATAGGGATTTTTAAGTAACGAACTTTGGCGCCATTCCACGAGCGTGTGCAATTTTGAAGCGTGACATGTTGGGTATCTATTTACTCGGCATAACTTCATCTTTCACAATATGCAAAAACATTGGGCTAATGTTACCGTTTTTTTTTTTTTTTGTTTTTTAAAGCACAAAACTGTTTCTTTCCCAAAAAAAAGTGTTCGAAAAATTGCTGCGCAAATACCGTGATAAAAAGTTGCAACAACTGCTATTGTATTCTCCAGGGTCTTTGCTAAAAAAAACATATATAATGTTTGGGGGTTCTATGTAATTTTCTAGCAAAAAAATAATGATTTTTACATGTAGGAGAGAAATCTCAGACTGCCAGCCACTCGCATCGGCACCCCCGCAGTGTTGCGCACGCGGATGTTATCCCGCTTAAAGGGGCTGAAGTACAGCTACGACGGTTTGCGGGATCGTGCCGACTCGCTGCAGTATAATGACGGCGGCTGGTCGGCAAGTGGTTAAGGAGATATATATATATATCCTCAAGTCATAACAATATGTAAACACAATGTGCTTTAATGCATTCCAATATTCTGTTTGCTTTGTTAGCAGAAGCTTGGCATTGCATGCCATTTCTGAGCCTATCATCTACTAGGACCCCCAGGTCCTTTTCCGTCCTAGATTCCCCCAGAGGTTCTCCCCCCAGTGTATAGATTGCATTCATATTTTTACCACCCAAATGCTTTATTTTACATTTTTCTACATTGAACTTCATTTCCCATGTAGTTGCCCACCCCATTAATTTGTTCAGATCTTTTTGCAAGGTTTCCACATCCTGCGGAGTAGTTATTGCCCTGCTTAGCTTAGTATTATCCGCAAATACAGAGATTGAATTGTTTATCCCATCCTCCAGGTTGTTTATGAACAAAATAAATAGGATTAGTCCCAGCACAGAATCCTGGGGAACCCCACTACCCACCCCTGACCATTCCAAGTACTCCCCATTTATCACCACCCTCTGAACTCGCCCTTGTAGCCAGTTTTCAATCCATGTACTCACCCTATGGTCCATGCCAACGGACCTTATTTTGTACAGTAAACGTTTATGGGGAACTGTGTCAAATGCTTTTGCAAAATCCCGATACACCACGTCTACGGGCCTTCCTTTATCTATCTAGGTGGCAACTCACCTCCTCATAGAAGGTTAATTGGTTTGGAAAGAATGGTTCTTCATGAATCCATGCTGATTACTGTTAATGATACCGTTCTCATTACTAAAATCTTGTATATAGTCCCTTATCATCCCCTCCAAGAGCTTGCATACTATTGATGTTAGGCTCATTTCATGAATTGGACTCCACGTGTGCAAACTGACTCCAATTACATTTTGTTAAAGTAATTAGCCTAAGGGTTTACTTACTTTTTCCTCCAAAACTGAATGTTTCATGTGTGTTCAACGAACATGACATGAGAAATTAGAGGAGTTTGTGTGATGTTGTGTGCATGTGGTTGTAAGGAAAAACTCCAAGGGGTGAAGCCTGGAGCTGAGTCTGGACCAGTGTTTGACTCTAAGCACTATCAGGTTTGTGCCCTTTCTGTCTTGTTTCAGAGACTGTGTGCCTCTTATGCATTAAGTACAAGGAGTCTCTCATGTTGCTACCCCTGTTTGTTCTGCTGTGACTGGGATCTGAATCTAGTTCTCTTTGCACTTCAGAAACTACCCTTTGAACTCATTGGAGACATTCTTTTCCTTCATGACCTCTGCAAGGCTTTTGGCCTTATCTTGCAAAAAATCAATTTTTGGTCTTGGATATGGACAGGGTGGTGTTGAGGCCTGACTTTCTGCCTTTCACCTAAACTAAGACATTGTTGCATCCCTCTGTCCAGCTCCAGTTCATCAAAATGAAATTTCCCCTCCATTTCCTAGATATGCATTGAGCTGTGAAGTCTCTAAGCCACTGTTTTTTGTTTTTTTAAGAAAGATTTACTAATTTGTCATCCTGGATGGGCCTAAATGATTCTTGTTTCACCATCTCTGGGTGACTTAGACCAGTGTTTCTCAACCTTTTTTCAGTCAAGGCACCCTTTTAAAATTTTGGAGAATCTCAAGGCACCCCATAGTTTTACAGAATGCGGCAGCATCGACAGATGTAGAACAGCCAACCTTAGAAAGGATTTATTCTTCCACAGCAAATACACTTTTGCACACTAGTACCGACTAGTATTCCAGTGTTTCTCCTCTCCCTTAGCTTTTCTCATACATAGTTACATAGTAGGTGAGGTTGAAAAAAGACACAAGTCCATCAAGTCCAACCTATGTGTGATTATATGTCAGTATTACATTGTATATCCCTGTACGTTGCTGTCATTCAGGTGATTATCTAATAGTTTCTAGAAGCTATCGATGCTCCCCGCTGAGACCACCGCCTGTGGAAGGGAATTCCACATCCTTGCTGCTCTTACAATAAAGAACCCTCTACGTAGTTTAAGGTTAAACCTCTTTTCTTCTAATTTAAATGAGTGGCCAGGAGTCTTGTTAAACTCTCTTCTGCAAAAAAGTTTTATTTCTATTGTGGGGTCACCAGTACAGTATTTGTATATTGAAATCATATCCCCTCTCAAGCGTCTCTTCTCCAGAGAGAATAAGTTCAGTGCTCGCAACCTTTCCTCATAACTAAGATCCTCCAGATCCTTTATTAGCTTTGTTGCCCTTCTTTGTACTCGCTCCATTTCCAGTACGTCCTTCCTGAGGACTGGTGCCCAGAACTGGACAGCATACTCCAGGTGCGGCCGGACCAGAGTCTTGTAGAGCGGGAGAATTATCGTTTTATCTCTGGAGTTGATCCCCTTTTTAATGCATGCCAATATTCTGTTTGCTTTGTTAGCAGCAGCTTGGCATTGAATGCCATTGCTGAGCCTATCATCTACTAGGACCCCCAGGTCCTTTTCCATCCTAGATTCCCCCAGAGGTTCTCCCCCCAGTCTATAGATTGCATTCATATTTTTGCCACCCAAATGCATTATTTTAAATTTTTCTACATTGAACCTCATTTGCCATGTAGTTGGCCACCCCATTAATTTGTTCAGATCTTTTTGCAAGGTTTACACATCCTGCAGAGAAGTTATTGCCCTGCTTAGCTTAGTATCGTCTGCAAATACAGAGATTGAACTGTTTATCCCATCCTCCAGGTCGTTTATGAACAAATGAAATAGGATTGGTTCCAGCACAGAACCCTGGGGAACCCCACTACCCACCCCTGACCATTCCAAGTACTCCCCATTTATTACCACCCTCTGAACTCACCCTTGTAGCCAGTTTTCAATCCATGTACTCACCCTATGGTCCATGCCAACGGACCTTATTTTGTACAGTAAACGTTTATGGGGAACTGTGTCAAATGCTTTTGCAAAATCCAGTTACACCACATCTACGGCCCTTCCTTCTAGATGGCAACTCACCTCCTCATAGAAGGTTAGTAGATTGGTTTGGCAAGAACGATTCTTCATGAATCCGTGCTGGTTACTGCTAATGATACCATTCTTATTACTAAAATCTTGTATATAGTCCCTTTTCATGCCCTCCAAGAGCTTCTTAACAATACTGATGACATCACTGGTTGTTAGGACGCTGGTGGCTAAAGGGTTGAAACGGTGCACAATAAAAACCTGTGGCTTTGTGTAACTTAAAGGCAGACTTGACCCACCTGCTGACTTGTATACATTTTTGGACATTTTTTAGGCATTTTGCCAAGGCACCCTGGTTGAGAAGGGCTGACTTAGACCATCATTCAAGCTTATGGTTTCAAGGATCGAATTACACCACCTTTTCTATCCAGGCGCATTCTACTACATCTGTGAGCGCTTCTTGGGATTTTTGGCATCAATCAAATGTTTCCCAGATTTGAAAGGCTGACGGCTGGTCCTTCTGTGTTCTCTAAGTTCTACCAGGTAGATGTTTAGGCCTCATCTGGTGCCAGTTTTGAGGGTAAAGCCCTTTAAGTGGCTCTTTGACCTGTAGGCAGTCTCCAGTTCTCTGGTTTTTTTTGTTTCTAGAGTCTGTTAGAAATTGTTTTCAGTGTTTCCCACCCCTCAGGTGGACTACTTTTGGATGTACCAAAGGTTAAAGACTTCCTCAACTGATGAGAAAGAAAATAGGATTCTTGTACTCTCCATAAAATATTTTCCTTGGGTGTGCATTGAGGCACACTGGTCCCACCACTCTGTGTTTATGATTATGCTCTCACTATGGATTTTTGCCACAAAATTGGTAAACTTTGGTAGTAGCAAATGGTTATCCTGTGCTGCCCTTTTTTGTTTGTGCTAGTGTCCAAACCTTCTGTAGGTGGCAGTAAAACTGCTGAAGGTTAAAGACTCCCTGGGGTTGATTTACTAAAACTGGATAGTGCAAAATCTGGTGTAGCTACACATGGTAGCCAATCGGCTTCTAACTTCAGCTTGTTTAATTAGAAAAAAAAAATGGAAGCTGTTTATATGCAGAGCTGCACCATATTTTGCACCCCCCTGTGTCCTTCAATGAACTCCAAAGAAATAGAGATAAAGATTTCACAGTGAGTACAAATAGTTTCCCCTATGTGAAAAAAAAAATATTGGGACATGATCTAGAAAGGGTAGAGGAAGGTTTGGGGGTAAACTTTAGGATTACTTGGGCATCATACAGAAGACCAATTTGTTATCAAGCAGCTTCAACATTGCCAAGTACACTTTTTAGAACAATACAATTTTTATTTATCTTTCTGTAAAAACACTCCATGTTTATCTGTGCACATTCTAATAAGCCTGGCTCTGGAGGACTTGATTCTGTAGACTGATTGTTCCTGTTGTTAGGTAGAAGATGGGGCAAATATGATACAAATAAAAAAAAAAAAAAAAAAGAAAAAGTAAAACGCCATGGTTTGATCAAAAGAGTCCACTAGCTTTCTTGAGATTTTGCTTTTTCCATTCGGGTAAAGCCTTGAATTCAGCCATTGAGATTCCGAGTATTCTTTCAAAATCCTCGTTGGAGAGAAAGTCCTGAAAAAGAGAACCTAAGTTTAGGCACCTTGTCTTTACCTAATTGAGTCTCTGACTTAAAAAATTATTTAATTAATTTTGCATGTTTGTTCCTGGCCATTGGATTACCCTGATGATGTCATATATGACGAAACCATAGGGATAAGCTAGGACAAATGTTGCGCCACCCATGCGTGATATACTCGTGGCCATCTTGAAATTGGGCGTTTGGAGCTCATCTTTGTATGCTGTACATGCCTGTTTTAACTGGAACATTGTAAGTGTAATACATTTATTATTGAGTTAAACGGGACTTCACTAATGGGATTCGCTCTCTTTGGTTTTTTTTTATGTCGGATGTTGTATGAGACCCATTGAGGCCGGGTTCACACTATTGCGAATTGGATGTGGGACCCCACTCCGCTGCGGCTCCAGTGTGAATTTGCACAGGAGCCCTGTGCGCCTTTTTGTCTGTTTCAGGTCCGAATTCAGCCCAAAATTTGGGGCGGAAATCGGACCTGAAACAGTGAACCGGGACGCACAGGACTCCTGCTGTGAGCCGCATCGGTATGCAGTGTGAACCCAGCCTCATTTGGCTACAAACCGCTGCTCATGTGGGACTAGCAGGTGCCTGTGACATGTATATTGAAACCCTGGGTATGGAGGACCTTGCAGGATTCTAATACTTACCCAATACAAGTTTGACCATTTATTGGTCATATATTCTGGTAAGCCCCCCCCAACTGCTGCACAGGGTGGGTGGCATGCTTTCCTATATGGGATCTTTGGATGGGTTTGAACTATTTCGGCTGACACTTCTATACTGAAATACTTTTTTTCGCATGAATTAACATCTAACCACATTGGCTTTGGGGACTTCTACTTTTTTGCGCATATAAATGTTCAGTTAATTCTTGGGTTTTCCTTCTTTATTTATGCACCTATTTTGTTTATCATATATGTTCATTTGTGGTTTATGCACATAAAAGTCACTTTAAATGCATTATTTATGTTTTTAGGTTAGTAGCGCTGCACGTTTGTGTTCCTATTGCGACCATGCTGCTGGTTTCAAAGAGGAATGAGCACCACCCATTACAAAAAATAAACAAGAAAAACACAGTGTAGTGCTTTACATTGTGCACTGTGCTTAAGGCTTAATGTACACGGGATGTTTTTATAACCTCTCCTGAAAGATTTAACTTGACAGATAGTAACCCACGTTTAAAATGTCCGTTTTGCCAAGTTTACATGCCACTTTTAGCCGCGTTTCCGTTTTGAAGCATTTGAAAAAAATGTTTGTTTTTTTTTCCAAAATAGCCCAAATTGAAAAACGCCTGTAAACGAAACGCGGCTAAACGTGATTTACCACGTTTTAGCTCTTGAAATGCCTCTAAACTCATTTTTTTTTTGCTTTCCAAAAAAGTCCTCTAAACTCAATTGCCTTAAAACGACATTAAACCAACCTGTGTACATGTACACATAAGATAACATTGGATGAGTTCAGTGGGCAGCTGAAAAAAGCATCCAACTGCCTCTGAACGTCCGTTTACCAGCAGCAGTGTACATGAGGCCTTAAGTGTTTCAAGGTTCCAAAGCAAACTAAACCTAAAAAAAAATAAATATTGGGGGGGGGGAACGTGAGAATAACTTGGTCCCGTGACCTGTCAGCGATGCAGCCAGTGTCTCAATCACTACACCATGGCCTGCGTTTCATGAATAGGCCATACAATGCAACCTGTGCTATGGAGTATCACAGGGAGGGAAATACGCTCTCTGCTACAGAGTTCACGTTTACAAAATAAATAAATTATTTTTTTTGCAGGTAAAAAAAAGTTGAATTTACTTTTTCTTTTTTGTTAGGAATCTGTTATAGAATTGCATAAAGTCAAATAGTTCTGGCGCAAGGAGTGCATGCAGACAACAGTTCAGGCAGACGTACAGCAGATGGAGCTATAATAGTCTTTATGGTCTTTGATGCAGATGGTATAGTAATAAGGGGCATATACTGTGAGGCACTGGAGGCTGCTGTCCTCAGGGTTGAGCCAGCTCTTTGTAAAAGACGAGAAGGAAGGAAAGAGGGGAAGCGCCACCTAAGGCCTGATTCACACCTACGCATTTTAAGTGCTTTTTGCATTTTGCAGATTTGCACCACAGAACATTTTCCATTGGAAACCATGTCAAATGGACTGTAGTGCAAATCTGCAAAAAGCACTAAAAATGTATAGGTGTTATTTCTTTGCCTATGATCAAAGCATTCGGTTTTATTTTATGTCAATTTGCATACTGTTATTACCCTGTATGACAACAATAAAGCACCTTTTGATTGTTAAAAAAAAAAAAAAAATGCATAGGTGTGATTCAGACCTAAGTGTAGCATCACAATAAAGGGTTAATTCCAACGGTTAAAAAGGCCTTCGAGCGCTTAGCCTGTACTGTCCAGCCACCTTTTCCTCTCCTGGTGACGTCACGTCCGCCGGAGCATTCCACGCTGGTCGGTGTGGACTTCCTGTTTGCTACAAAGCGTCCATCCCTTCCTAATCGATCGGCAGTAGACCGCACCCTGGCGGCGCTTGCAGGACTGAAGACATTGGCGGATATCCCACCATACGATAAGCATTTTTATGAGTTTTTTAACCGTTGGAATAAATCCTTTATTGTGATGCTGCACCTACGTGGCGCTTCCCCTCCCCCTTTCCTTCCTTCTTGTAAAAGAATTGCGCCCACAATCAGCAGATCATGGGTGTAATGCCTTGGTCCTGCAGACTGCCTGTGTATCTGTCTGCCTGTACCTCCAATACGGGCAAGCAGTTACACTGTGACTGGAAGCTCAATAAACTACCACAGCACTCAACTCATGGTAGTTCATTGAGAACTACAAGCCGACAGCCACAAAGGCTGTCAGACCTTGCAGTTTTCCCATGTATAGAACACTGTGAGTGGATGATGCCCACACAGCCATGTTTTTCAGATTGTGACAGCTAGCAGGGGGGAGCAGATCCCCTGCTAGCTGTCAAAAGGAGGGATTTGGGGGGAGGGGGAGAGAGAGCAGAGTAGGGGCTGGTGCATATGTAACATGTTACACCCTGGATATGGGTGTAAAATGTTACAAAATGTGAACTTATGCTTTAAGAAAAGTAAGGATGAGAATGATGACCCTGGGCCATACATCTTTAAAAGCTAACTTGTCATTGAGAGAACTATCTAAGCCAGGGGTAGGCAACCTCTGCCCTCCAACTGTGGCGAAACTACAAATCCCCTCGTGCCTCTGCCTCTAGGAGTCATGCCTGTGATTGTCAGGGTCTTGCAATGTCTCATGGGACTTGTAGTTTCAAAACAGCTGGAGGGCCGAGGTTGCCCTGATCTAAGCTGTCATTGCTGACCAGCCTTAGGCACCTGTCTGCCCCTGGTTTCAGCAATTAACATCTTTATTAATAATAATGTAATCCTGAGTTTCTAGA